>NC_012873.2:14493105-14793105 GCF_000003195.3 Sorghum bicolor | reverse complement strand
GCCATGAACCATCAGCTGTCTGCCCAGGGCGCCAGACTGACGGCCATGGACGGCCAGCAAGGGTACCCCCAATTCGGCTTGCCGGGGTTCGGGGGTGTTCCCCAACTACCAGCGACCTCGGCACCGCTGATCACGGAAGTCACGACGGCTGCCGAGGACTCATCTGCGTCGGTGTTCCCTGCACTGCAGCAGTCATCCACAGCTCCGCAGGGACAGCAGTCCGCACCGGCGCCACCACCCATGGGAGTTCCAATCACACAGATCCAATTCCCTCACTCTCCCTCGCCAATCCCGCAGTTTGGCTCGGTTACGCAGAGTCTGCCACTGCCGGCCTCTGCCCACATGGCGCCTTCTCAGCCGACATGGGAGTCCGCCGCCGTCCCCAAGTATCACAAGATTTCCTTCGAAACATACGACGGCAAGGAAGATCCGCTGGGTTGGCTCAACAAATGTGAGCAATTTTTCCGGGGCCAACTCACGCGCGAGGTGGACAAAGTCTGGATGGCGTCATACCACCTCAAAGGGGTAGCCCAGCAGTGGTACCTCGTCCTAGAAACCGACATCGGCCGACCTTCGTGGCCGGACTTTCGTCGCTACTGCCAGCAGCGCTTCGGGCCCGCCATCAGCACTAATCACTTGGCGGACTTGGCGCGGCTGCCGTTCGGATCCAACATCGACGCATATATGGAGGCGTTCCAAGCACGGGCTGCAGCGTGCCCGGCTGTTCATGGGTGGACTGCCGGACTACATCCGCGTGGACGTCGAGCTCCAGGATCCCCAGGACCTCCAGCATGCTATGCGACTGGCCCGGGCATACGAGCGTCGCAATGCAGTCCTGCTGCCCACCTTACCAGGACCCCAACGCCCGGCGCGACGTCCACCAGCAGCATTGTCGGCACCGGCACCGACCAGTGGCTCGCCCTCCTCTGCACTGGCGCCTCCGACGCCGGCTGCGCGCTCCTACAAGCGTCTCACGCCGGAGGAGATGGCTGAACGTTGCAAGCTCGGCCTCTGCTACAACTGCGATGAGCAGTTCGTTCGAGGGCACAAATGCGCCCGCCTATTCTATCTGGAGGTGCCTGATTATATCGTCGAGGAGCCCGACGAGCCGGACGACGACCCACCAACCGAGCAGCCAGCGTTCGACCTAGAGAAGCCGATGATCTCACTGTCCGCGGTGACGGGCATCCGGGCGCGCGACACCATGCAGCTGCGTGTAAAGATCGGTGCCCACGACTTCACAGCTCTTCTGGACTCAGGGTCGACGCACAACTTCATCAACCCAGATGCTGCTAGCCGCGCAGGCCTACAGTTCACAGACAGCAATGGCGCCCAGGTTATCGTCGCGAACGGTGACCGCGTCGCGTGCCAGGGGCTCGCCCGCAGCGTTCATCTCCTTATCGGCAATGAACGCTTCACGGTGGACTGCTTCTCGATCCCGTTGGCTCCCTACGACATGGTCCTAGGCCTCACGTGGCTGCGTGCTTTGGGGCCTATACTTTGGGACTTCGCAACGCTACGGATGGCGTTCACCCTCCGAGGCCGCCGGGTGGTGTGGACAGGAGTGGGTGCGCCCTGCACTGCCCCATCTGTGGCCCTGTCTTCGGCTAACCTCTACACCGACAAGGGGGCAGAACACGCCCTTCTGGAGCAGCTCCTGGACGCTTACCAGGATGTGTTCACTAAGCCTGAGGGGCTGCCCCCGGCTAGAGCCTGCGACCATCGATTCATCTGAAGGCCGGCACAGAGCCCGTGGCGGTGCGGCCATACCGTTACCCGCAGCTGCAGAAAGACGAGCTGGAGCGGCAGTGTGAGGTGATGCTGCAGCAGGGACTCATCCAGTACAGTACCTCGCCTTTCTCCGCTCCGGTCCTGCTGGTCAAGAAACAAGATGGGACTTGGCGCTTTTGCGTCGACTACAGGGCTCTCAACTCGGCGACAGTCAAGGACAAATTCCCAATTCCGGTTGTCGAGGAACTCCTGGACGAGCTGCATGGCGCAAAGTTCTTCACCAAGTTGGATTTGCGCTCGGGATATCACCAGGTTCGCGTTTACCCTGCAGATGTCCACAAGACGGCGTTTCGCACGCATCATGGTCACTTCGAGTTCTTGGTTATGCCTTTCGGCTTGTCCAACGCGCCGTCGACGTTCCAGGCGCTTATGAACTCCGTTCTCAAGCCGTTCCTTCGCCGCTGCGTGCTCGTCTTCTTCGACGACATCCTCATCTACAGTTCCTCGTGGACGGAACATCTGCAGCACCTGCGCGCCGTCCTCGTCGTCCTTCGCGCTCATCGTCTCCACCTCAAGCGGTCCAAGTGCTCCTTCGCCACTGCTGCTGTCCACTACCTCGGCCACGTCATCACGGCCGAGGGCGTGGCCATGGACACCGCAAAGGTGGCAGCCGTGTAGTCTTGGCCGCGGCCACGTGCAGCGCGCGGCCTCCGCGGTTTCCTCGGACTGGCCGGCTATTACCGGCGTTTCATCAAGGATTATGGCATCATTGCAGCGCCCTTGACGCAGCTGCTCCGCAAGGACGCATTCCAGTGGTCGGAGGCGGCCGATTTGGCCTTCTCTGCTCTAAAGGCTGCTCTCACTTCGGCACCAGTTCTACACCTGCCCGACTTCGCCGCCACCTTCATCGTCGATTGCGACGCCTCAGGCTCCGGCTTCGGGGCAGTGCTGCACCAAGATGGCGCGCCGATTGCTTTCTTCAGTCGGCCATTTGCTGCACGTCATCTCAAGGTGGCGGCCTACGAGAGAGAGCTTATCGGCCTCGTTCAGGCCGTGCGGCATTGGAGACCCTATCTATGGGGGCGGGCGTTCGTTGTCCGGACAGATTATTACGCCCTCAAGTTTATGCTGGATCAGCGGTTATCTACAATTTCTCAACATCATTGGATAAACAAACTGTTTGGGTATGATTTCAGGGTCGAATTTCGTCCGGGCCGGTCCAACATCGTCGCTGATGCTCTCTCTAGGCGGGATGGCGAAGAGCCGCTGCTGGCTGCACTTGCAGGGCCGACAGTGGCTTGCTACGCGGCTGTTTCGGTTCCCACCTTTCGGCTCTTTGATGAACTGCGCAAGGAGGTGGAGGCTGATGCTGTACTCTGTGCCCGACGCGATGCGGTGGCGTCCGGGGCGCATGGTGAGGCCTGGACTGTTCGGGAAGGGCTCATGCTCCACAAAGGGCGTGTCTTCGTTCCGGCCTCGTCAGGCCTCCTCGAAGATGTTCTACAGCTCGCTCACACAGGAGGCCACGAGGGAGTACAGAAGACCTTGCTCCAGCTTCGTTTGGAGTTTTTCGTTGAGCACGATCGCCGCGTCGTAGGCGACTACGTGCGGTCTTGTGCGGTGTGCCAGCGGAACAAGACTGAAACGCTCCACCCTGCTGGTTTGCTGCAGCCCCTGCCGGTGCCGTCGCGCATTTGGGCGGACATCTCCATGGATTTCATCGAGGCGCTGCCAAAGGTCCATGGCAAAAGTGTTCTGCTGACCGTGGTTGACAGGTTCTCTAAGTTTGCCCATTTCATTCCTTTGGGCCATCCCTACACGGCTTCTTCGGTCGCGCGTGCCTTCTTCCAGGAGATAGTGCGTCTCCATGGCATTCCGGAGTCTATTGTCAGTGATCATGACCCAGTGTTTACCGGTCATGTGTGGCGGGATTTGTTTCGACATGCGGGGGTGAAGTTGCGCATGAGCACCGCTTTTCACCCACAGACGGATGGGCAGTCAGAGGCTGTGAACAAGACGATCACCATGTACCTCCGTTGTTTGACTGGTGATCGTCCCCGTGATTGGCTTGACTGGTTGCCATGGGCTGAATTCTGCTACAACTCAGCATATCACACGGCGCTGCAAACATCGCCGTTCCAAGTGGTTTATGGCAGACCACCACCGGACTTACTGCCATATACCTCAGGACATGCCCGCACTGAGGTGGTTGATGCTCTCCTGACCAGCCGGGATGAGTTCTTGGAAGAGGTTCGCGGTCGGCTTCTCCAGGCACAGCAGTACGCTAGGCGCTTCTATGATGCTCATCACCGTGCCCTGGAGTTTGCTGTTGGGGACTGGGTTCTACTGGGTTCTGCTACGTTTGCTCCACCGTCATACACAGTCCTTGGTTCCTGGGGGACGCAGCAAGTTGGGACCCAAGTATGCTGGCCCTTTTCAAGTGCTTGAACGCATTGGTGAGGTGGCCTACCGTCTGCAGCTTCCAGATGACGCTCATATCCATGATGTCTTCCATGTCGGGGTACTCAAACCATTTCGCGGCACACCGCCGTCGTCCCAACCAGTTCTGCCTCCTCTTCGTCATGGCAGGCCTTTACTTCATCCAGACAGGGTGCTGCGTTCTGAACTTCGTCGCGGTGTATGGCACGTTCTCGTGGAATGGTCAGGTCTGCCGGCGTCGGATGCTACTTGGGAGCCAGTTCCAGATTTCAGAGAAGCCTACCCCTCCTTCCAGCTCGCGGACGAGCTGTTTCCCGAGGGGGGGAGAGATGTTATGGTAGGCAACACCTACCAGCGCAGGCGTCAGCAAGGGGGCTGAGTCCTGGCGCATAGGGCTAGAATTTGGATAGTTTGTTAGAGTTTGAGATAGATAAGATTAGGTAGATTTTGGAAAGATATGATAGAGTTTGGGTTAGAGTCCAGGTTTGATAAAGGAATCAGAGTTTGTTAAGAGTTTGTTACCTAGATTGTAATAGGACTATAAAGTCCAGTCAAGTTAATGAATCAGGCTCAGCCTGGGATTGTGTCTAAGACACCCTTGGGCGCCCAGCACCCCTTCCCTGTTCCCTGTACGTCTTCCTGCTCTGCGGCGACGGCTCTCCGCCGCCGCCAACGCTCACGCCCTCAACCTCTCCACTCTCCTCCCTACAACCTCCGCAGCAAGGCCCAGCGCCGTAACACAATGTTTGACCCAAACCTTTCCAAAATGACTTCTAAATCCGATACGGAGGGAGTATGTCAAATTACTCTGTCATCTCTGGTTGATTGTACCTTGATGATATTGATTAAGTGATACCTTCCTGGTGGACCAAGGTTCTCCTGACCTCTGGTTGAGAGGAGATACCCTGTGTTTTTGTATCTCTCTATAGTTTGCTAGGTTGCTATTTCTTTATATAAGCTCAACTCAACTGCATGCCTTCGTGGGCAAAAATTCTTACTTTTTAATAGGGCATGGTTAATCACTGCAAAGAAAAAATAAAGTAATTAACTTGATATTAAAATATACAATTTGGCGCCTTTCGGTTTTTTTTATTAACAGTTAGTGTTGCTTTTCCTGGTTTCATGGAACTTTAGTACTGCATCACTGGTTGTTGAATTCCCTACTAATAAGCTGTATCTGGATAGGTAGGCATGAACTAATGCTGGGAAACACTTTCATTCCCAATAAAGAGTCAACTCCCCCACAAGGGGAGGTGCCCCCTCAGGTAGATGTTTTATGTCTTCTTTTGAAATCCAAGGACTCATAACATGATATGAAGTACTTTGCACTACACAGAGCTCCTTACTATCCACAAAGCACATTGGATGACATACACTTACCTACTCCATATCTGTCTATCAAGGGGGCACAATAGGGAATCGTTGTTTGTCCATGATAGTTTAACCTGATAGTTGCTGAAGTACAATATCTTTGATTTTGATAATAATATTGATTATATATACTGATATAAATATTATATCTATTTCTCTTCTGTTAACTTTTAAGTACGGAAAATATGATACTATTCATGCTTCAATGCCATTCATTTTTTTTTCTTTGGCGAAGATACTTTTGGGAACATGTATCACCAATTTATGTATTGATTCTGTCCATTAAGTACAAAAAAAGGTTCCTTGAGAAGATGGGTTTCCATTGATGTATACAATTATAATCCTGTATTAATATCACTATATCTTATTTTAATTAAATTATGACTGGGGAATATGAAATTTCCTGTTCTCTTGTTCATACATGATATTTGATATTTCTACTGGTTTATTGTTTTATTCTATCAAAATTTTGTAACATGTAAAGGGTTCTCATTGGATACTCAATGGTTATAGGATTTCTCTAAGCGTGTTTTGGAAGGGTTCCAAGTCACCCCAATCTGGCACCAGGGTTTCATACGTGATGATGGAAGGCATGTTATCTCATCTTATTAAAAGACTTGTTTTTTCTATTATTTGGCTGCTTGCATAGCACTGCAATAACAGTTGCTTAACATTTGTTTTGCTCCTTCAATATGTATGTAATAGTGGGTTCTCTTTGTTAACATTTGTATATTTTGCATAAGTTAGAAATTTAAATATGCTCACAGTTCAAGATGATAATAGGCAACATCTTTTTATTTCTCGGACATGCAAGATAGTTGTATAATTTCATTAAGAAAGAGATAGTACGCAACAGTGACAAAGTCACCTGAAACACAGACAAAACTCACTGACACAGCCACACCACAAACAAGAGAAAACATGAAACAAATGGCCCTTTTTAACATGACCAATTAGGTGCCAAGACTAGGAGTATTATCCCCCAGCAAATGACCTGACCTGCAGCTCCTGGAGTGCCTTCGCTCCAGTGGAGCACTACAAAAGGCATTCATAGTGACAGCCTACAGCACATCTTTTTTTTTTCTCGAACAATGCAGGAGAGCTGCATGTCATTTTATTAAGAAGCCTGCAGCACAGCTGTGACTCAATAGGCATCATCTCTATGGGAAGTTTGACTATATCTTGTTAGGAAGGTTTTCTGAAAAAAAAATATATCTTGTTAGGAAGCACCAGGAAAATTTAGAAAATGATCATCATTTTTATAGCTGTAATCTGAACTTTATAATAGCTGTGCTCTCTTGATCTTGTTGCAACTAAAAAACTAGCAAATCACCTGCAACAATACAGAGGCTAGCACACAAAAACACAGTAACTTTGCTCTAAGTCAGCGGATTGTGGGTAAAATATTAGATGGGTACTTCTGTTTCTTTTATTGATGTGAGCTAGTTGTACCATAACAGGTCAAAGTACGTGCCAAATGTCCAAACAGCTCGCTGGGAGTACAGCACTCGTCCAGTTTATGGGTGGGGTGATGTCAAATCTAAGCAGTTGTCCACAGCTGGTTGGCTTGCAGCTTTTCCTTTCTTTGAACCTCATTGGCAAATATGCATGGCTGGTGGCTTGTCCACAGGTTTGTCTCTGTGCTCAGAAAAATAAAGATATTGAGTTACTGATAGACCTGCTATTCATAAATTTGTTCTTGTTAGACAGCCAATATACCACTATTGCATTGCTGAGTTCACATCTCATTCATAAACTATGATGCACAGTAGCACTGTTGATTTGTACTTCTTAACGATGCATGTGAAAGTTTTCGTGCCCTACTTTTCAGTAATGCTTGCAAAAACCCTAGCAGCATGTAGTTCATATCTGGAGTGCAGCTGGTCCACTCTAAGATTGTTCTTATCTTCCATCAAATTACTTCTCTCTGTAAGACATAATCTGCTGCCCCCTTTCTCTCTTCTTCCTGTCCAGGACAGAGACATGGTAGTGGATCAGATCATCTCATGGCTGGTCAAGTCTCTAGTCCTGTAGAGTATAAGGCAATAGGCCATACTTGTACTAGTAGAAGTACACCAGCAGTATGGCTGGTACTAGTGTAGTTGTTGGCTGATTTCAGCCTTGTACCCTAGGAGTATGTAGTTGGTAGAACTGTACCTTAGAAGGTACATGTAGTGGTGTATATAAACCAGCCCAATGCAATGGAACCAGCAGCAAGTTCATTGCCACTCATTCAGTTCCAGTTTCAGTTCAAGTCTGAAACTGTGTGTGTGCTGTGTGTGTGCAGTAGTAGCTCAGGGCTTTTCTTCTACCTTGGAGCAGGGGAGAGGGAGAGGGGAGGAGAGCAGGTGCTGCTCACCTCGGTGCAGGGTTGCTGTGCCAACAAGTGGTATCAGAGCCGTACAAGCCGTAGCTAGGTCCCCTGACCAGCAATGGCGGAGAGTGCGGGCCGGAATGGTGGCGGGGAAGGTGGTGAGCGACAGCTCCAACCGGCGCCACAAGTTGAGGTGCGCGTGGTGAAGGAGTTCGGTGGCAGTGGCTCCTGGCCCATGCTCACCCGCACCAACTACGGTGAGTGGGCGACGCAGATGAAGTGGAAGCTTCGCGCGCGCAAGTGGTGGCGGGCGATTGAGGAGGATGACCGCACCGAGGACGCCCAGGTGGGAGTCATGGAGGCGCTCATGGCCTCAACGCCGGCGGAGTACCATGAGGCGCTGGGCGCGAAGGACACTGCGAAGCAGGCCTGGGAGATGCTGGAGTCTCTGCGCATTGGCTCGGATCGAGCTAAGAGGGCGAGGATTCAGCAGCTGCGCAGGGAGCTGAACGACATCAAGTTCAAGCCCGGGGAATCGGTGGAGGACTTCACCCTTCGCCTCCAGTCCCTGGCCACGCAACTGGCCACCTACGGCAAGAAGGTGGACGACGAGGACCTCGTCACCAAGCTGCTGTGCACCGTGCCGGCAAGATACTCGCAGCTCGCCATGTCCATCGAGACCATGCTGGACATCTCCACGCTGTCTCTGGAGGACGTGGCCGGGCGGCTGCGGGTAGCAGAGAGCCGCACCACGCCGGCGCCGGAGAAGGAGAAGCCCAAGCTCCTGCTGACCGAGGAGGAGTGGTCAGCACGCATGAAGGAGAAGAGGCGGTCCGGGGAAGGCTCCAGCCGTGGTGGCGGCGATCGCGGCGGTGGCAAGCAGCAGAGCAAGGGGCCGGCAGACAAGAAGAAGGGGAAGAAGAAGTTCACCGACCCGAATGCCTGCCGCAAGTGCGGCAAGGTTGGGCACTGGGCGCGGGAGTGCCCGGAGCGCAAGGAGAAGAAGGATGAGGCGCACCTAGCTCAGGACGACAGCGACGGCGATCACGCACTCCTGATGGGGGTGTACTGCGCGGAGCAGAGCGGCAGAGAAGAAGTGTTGGAGGCGGAGCAGAGTCCTGCGCCACTGGCTATCCATCGCTTTGATGAGCCGCGAGCGCAGGTCCATCTTGGGGTCGCCGGAGATGAGTCCGAGCAGAGGTGGTACCTGGATTCCGGCGCGAGCAATCACATGACAGGCTGCCGCGCCGCCTTCTCTGAGCTGGACGAGAAGCATGCCGGGAGCGTCCGGTTCGGGGACGGCTCTCGGGTGGAGATTCGCGGACGAGGGACGGTGCTGTTCAGGTGCAAGAACGGGGAACACCGAGCGCTCTCGGAGGTCTACTACATCCCCGAACTCCGGTCGAGCATCATCAGCTTGGGACAGCTGGACGAGCACGGCGCGGAGGTGCTTATCCGCGGCGGCGTGCTTCGGATCAGGGACCAGGACGGTCGGCTCCTGGCAAAGGTAAAGCGATCACGCAACCGACTTTACCTCCTTGATTTGAAGATCGAGCAACCAGTGTGCCTAGCAGCAGCATGCACGGAGAAGCCATGGTTATGGCATGGCCGGTTCGGCCATCTCAACTTCGATGCACTGGGCCGGCTCGGGAAGATGGTGGACGGCCTACCAGAGATTAGGCACGCAGGCGAGCTCTGCGACAGCTGCCTGGCAGGGAAGCAGAGGCGGCTGCCGTTCCCCAAGGCAGCCAAGCGTCGCGCAGAGGAGCTGCTCGAGCTGGTCCATGGGGACCTCTGCGGACCAATCACGCCGGCGACCCACGGCGGGCGGAGGTACTTCCTCCTGCTCGTAGACGATTGCAGCCGCTACATGTGGCTGCAGCTTCTAACGAGCAAGGCCGAGGCAGCGGACTCCATCAGGCGCTTTAAGGCGCGGGTGGAGGTGGAGTCCGGGAAGAAGCTGAAGGTGCTGAGGACAGACCGCGGCGGCGAGTTCACGGCGATAGAGTTCGCCACCTACTGCGCCGAGGAGGGGGTGGGGCGCCATCTCACTGCGCCCTATTCCCCTCAGCAGAACGGCGTGGTGGAACGCCGGAACCAGACCATCGTTGGGATGGCGCGATCGATGATGAAGGCGAAGAAGATGCCGGGAGCATTCTGGGGCGAGGCAGTGAGCACGGCTGTCTTCATCCTCAACCGGGCTCCCACCAAGGCGCTGAAAGGACAGACTCCGTTCGAGGCATGGCATGGGCGCAAGCCTAATGTCTCGTTCATGCGCACATTCGGCTGCATTGGCCATGTGCGCACCACCAAGCCAGGGCTTCACAAGCTGGAAGATAGGAGCACCAAGGCAGTGTTCCTTGGCTACGAGGATGGGTCCAAGGCCTACAGGCTCTACGATCCGGCTGGCGGGAAGGTGATGGTGTCCCGAGATGTCGTCTTCGATGAAGCGGCTGCCTGGAGGTGGGAGGAGGAGGAGACCGTTTTGGGGGAAGCTTCAGAAGGCGGTGGCATCAACGACTCCTTCGACGTCGAACACCTGGTGATTCAGGGCCATGGCGCAGCGGCTGAGCAGTCACCAGAGCCTGCAGCCGGGAGAGGTGTCGAGTCACCTGTTGCAGCAGAGGAGCCACCCAGTCCAGGCAGGACTGGGCACCTGGATACGCCCGGGCCGGCCTGGGAAGAGTTCCCTGGCTCACCCGAGCAGCGGACACCAGCTGCGGCCACCGTGGAGTACGCCTCGCCACCCTCCAACGTCTCAGACTTCGTGGATGCTTTCCATGAAGGGGAGGAGGTGCGGTTCCGGCGGGTGGACAACGTGGTCGGGGAGGCAGCCGTGCCAGGACTGGCTGATCGGCTGCTCGACGACGGCGCCCACACTTTGCTCTTGATGAGCGCAGAGGAGCCGGGCACGTTTGCAGCTGCGGAGCGCGATGGAGCATGGCGGCGTGCGATGCTCGAGGAGATGAAGTCCATTGAGGACAACCGCACCTAGGAGCTTGTCGATCCACCGGCGGGATGCCGACCGATCGGGCTCAAATGGGTGTACAAGGTCAAGCGCGACGAGCGGGGCGCCATCGTGAAGCACAAGGCACGGCTCGTCGCCCGCGGATTCGTGCAGCGGGAAGGAGTTGACTTCGAGGAGGTCTTCGCACCAGTAGCGCGCATGGAGTCGGTGCGACTCCTGCTTGCGCTCGCGGCAGCCAAGGACTGGCAGGTCCACCACCTCGATGTCAAGTCTGCCTTCCTCAATGGCGACTTGGCAGAGGTGGTCTTCGTCAAGCAACCGCCAGGATTCGTGCAGGCGGGGCAGGAGCAGAAAGTGCTGCGGCTTCGGAAGGCGCTGTATGGGCTGCGTCAAGCTCCACGCGCCTGGAATGCCAAGCTCGACGCCACCATGACGGAGCTTGGATTCACACGATGCGCCAGCAAGCATGCTCTGTACACCCGACGACGGGGGAAGGAGCACCTCATCGTCGGGGTGTACGTCGATGATTTGATCATCACCGGCGCGCGGGCAAGCGACATCGCTCGGTTCAAGGAGGAGATGGCCAGCCAGTTCAAGATGAGTGATCTCGGATCGCTGTCTTACTACCTCGGGATTGAGGTGAGGCAGGGGGCGGACTCCATCAAGCTTGGTCAGCGGGCGTACGCGCTCAAGCTACTGGAAAGGGCTGGCATGGTAGGCTGCAAACCAGTGGCTACACCGATGGAGGAGCGCGTGAAGCTCTCCAAACAGAGCACGGCGGAGAAGGTGGATGCCACCTTGTACCGGAGCACCGTCGGTGGTTTGAGGTGGCTCACGCATACCCGGCCGGACATTGCGTTCGCCGTCGGCTATGTGAGTCGCTTCATGGAGGATCCGCGGGAAGATCACTGGGCGGCAGTAAAGCGCTTGCTGCGGTACGTCCAGGGGTCAGCGGAGATGGGGCTCATCTTCCCCAAGCGTGGTGGGTTTCGGCTGTCTGTCTTCAGCGAGGCGCCACCCAGGACAGGGGAAGCAGAGCTGGCGGCTTACAGTGATGCGGACATGGCCGGGGACGTGGATGGACGGAGGAGCACCTCTGGGGTGCTTGTGTTCCTCGGGTCTGCGCCGGTTGCCTGGCAATCACTGAAGCAGAAAATGGTGGCTCTGTCCACTTGTGAAGCGGAGTATGTCGCGGCAGCGACGGCAGCATGCCAGGTGGTGTGGCTCCGGCGGTTGCTGAGTGAGCTCACAGGAAGTAAAGCTCAGGCACCGGCACTGAAGATGGACAATCAGCCGGCCATAGCATTGGCAAAGAACCCAGTTCTCCACGACCGAAGCAAACACATTGATGTGAAGTTTCACTTTCTTCGTGATTGCATCGATGGAGGGCAGCTGATCATCGAGTTCGTCGAAACTGGTCGACAACTCGCTGACATCCTCACCAAGTCACTCGGGAAGCTTCGGTTTTAGGAACTGAGGAAGATGATTGGCATGGTGGAAGTCAAATGAGGGCAGCAAAGATTAGGGGAAGATTGTAAGACATAATCTGCTGCCCCCTTTCTCTCTTCTTCCTGTCCAGGACAGAGACATGGTAGTGGATCAGATCATCTCATGGCTGGTCAAGTCTCTAGTCCTGTAGAGTATAAGGCAATAGGCCATACTTGTACTAGTAGAAGTACACCAGCAGTATGGCTGGTACTAGTGTAGTTGTTATTGCCATACTTGTACTAGTAGAAGTACACCAGCAGTATGGCTGGTACTAGTGTAGTTGTTGGCTGATTTCAGCCTTGTACCCTAGGAGTATGTAGTTGGTAGAACTGTACCTTAGAAGGTACATGTAGTGGTGTATATAAACCAGCCCAATGCAATGGAACCAGCAGCAAGTTCATTGCCACTCATTCAGTTCCAGTTTCAGTTCAAGTCTGAAACTGTGTGTGTGCTGTGTGTGTGTGCAGTAGTAGCTCAGGGCTTTTCTTCTACCTTGGAGCAGGGGAGAGGGAGAGGGGAGGAGAGCAGGTGCTGCTCACCTCGGTGCAGGGTTGCTGTGCCAACACTCTCCAATTGAGTTCTATCTTTAGCCCTCTTAAGAATTTGAGGTATCTGCTAAGAGTTTCTTTTGTTGCCCCACTCTGTCTGCATTTTCTGTCGGTCATGACAGTAAAATTGTATTTTTTTGATGTACCCTTGGGTTTCCCATGCTTCTTTCTCTCTTTGTGTACACACCTTTCTCATAAGATTGATTTGTAAGTACGGCCATAGCTCCTATCCATTTGGAGCATATGAACCAGTTAAAAAAATTGTGTTTTTTGTGTGGTTCATCTGGATGAATAGTTAGCAGAAGATTTAAAACTGCATCATATACATATGTACCTTTTGAACTGTTTGGTCGGTATGCCCTATGGAACATGACTTAATCTCCTGCTATTTGCATAATTGATTCCTTGAGTCATGCGTTTAATTGGAAATTTCTGAAATAATCTGTAGCAAGCCATATTATTATTCCCCTCAATAACTTCCTTCCAGAGTGGAGTAGTATTAACAACAGTGTTATGTGAACTTTTCAGGATGGATAGAATGGGATGGAGAAAGGTTTGAGTTTGAAAATGCTCCATCTTACTCAGAAAAGAACTGGGGTGGAGGTTTTCCAAGAAAGTGGTATTGGGTGTGTTATCTGTATTCATTGTGCCCTCTGATCCTCTATTAGTTATGATGCCATAAATTCATTATAATATCAAATGAAATCTTATATTATTTGGAATAAGAAGGCATGGTTTCATCCCATAATTAAAAAAAAGAATAATCTTTACCCTTCCTTTTAGAGATAAATTTATAAGAAATCGTGACTCTGCCTATAATGCACAATATGGAATTTGCTGCAAATTCTTGTAGCTGCTTATGAAAATTGCCCTTTTCAATTAGTCTTTTGTGCCAGCCACCCAGTCATGATTCATCACTGTGTGTCTAAGTCTCAGTCAGATTCATGTCTGTATGGTGAATTTTGCAAGTATGTTGTGGTTCTGGTCTGCTATATTTGTAATATCTTCTGTAAAATGGTAATTAGCGCTTAGCAACAAAGATTACCAAATGATTATTGATACTTGTTTCCTTGATGTGTTCTGGAAGCTATGGTCTTCCATTCTTTTTCCTTGTGAATTAGATTATTCCTCTTTATTCTTTATGTTAGTTGCAGTCTCATGGATTATCAATGTATTTAATTGAACCTTTGCTTCATTCAGATCCAGTGCAATGTCTTCTCAGGAGCTTCTGGTGAAGTTTCTTTAACTGCTGCTGGTGGATTGAGGAAAATTGGACTTGGTGATACCTATGAAAGTCCTTCACTGGTACAATTTGTGATACTTTGCTTTTCAAATTTAACCTGGTCCATACTTCTACTTCGCACTTATGTGTTGCGGGCATGCATCCATGAGAGGGAATTGGTGAGGGAGAGAGGAAACATCACACAAGGGAGAAGCTGACTAGAGCATATGTCAGGAGGCATGCACCTCAGTGAGAGAGTGGCAAGGGCTAGGGGTGGGAAAGAGATGAGGGCTGAAGGCACTTGGCCTCCATTCCTTTTTCTTTGGGGGAAAACGCAGGAGAGTTGCGTTTCATTATATTATAGAGATGAAACATAAGTTGGGTCCCCAACAGGCTCCTGACTCATATGGGGACCAAATATGAGTACCCCTCCATTCCTGCTTGCCTTTCCTTGATAGGCAGCCTCTCTTTATACAGTGAACTAACTTAACCCCTAAGCAATCAATTACAAACTGGCAATCTGGAATAATCCGGAGACTACCTAATATAACACTACTGAACCAAATGGGTAAGTAATCACGCATTAGATGATTAGAATCATAAACCTGCATGCATACTACAGTGCATGTGCATAGTTCCTGTGCCTCACTGGGTCAAGGTTGGGCAGGCAGGTTCTTGGGCCATGCCAAGATCCATAATAATTCATCATACCAGGATATGTGATCATGAAACAAGGATATTTGATGAAGATTATTTATGGACCTACTGGTCATAAGTGATTGTGAAAATACGATTTCTATCAAAAATATCTTGCTCATTCTGATCAATTACTGCAATAGTTATGCCACTAATTAGTACTTGAATAGCTAGATAAGTTCACACAGAAACAAACAAAACAAAGAAAGAAGTATCATCAGAAGCTTATTCATTTTGTTTCTTTCCATTTCTCTGTCAATTTCTTATGCTCAGCATGTAAAGAGTACATTAACTATCAGTATATGAGATATTGTGACCCTGCTGATAAGTTGTACTGTTAGCTCAAACCTAGTCCTCGACATACACATTTTACAGATAAATGAGAGGACTGTTAGAGGTAACCCAGATTTTGATTAGCCTTGAGGCAACTAACCCCAGGCGTCTCCTTCATATATATAGAGAAAGACAGATATTGCATTGATTACAAACAGCTCACTAGAGCTTTAAATAGACAGAATAGCTGCCTGGGTACCCGCACAACTCTTGGGCAACCCAAGGTCTTTAATGACAGAAATTAACTAGCACAGTTATCTAAGAAATGCTTAGGAAGCAGGGCTTATTAACTACATTTCTCCCCCTAAGGCCTGCTTCAATTAATCTTGATCTCCTTGATCCCAATCCTGCTCCTCATCTCTTCCAGCTTGGTTTTGCCCAAAGCTTTAGTCAGTATATCAGCGAGCTGATCTGCAGTGGGAATGAACTCTGTCTTGATGCTACCATCTTCCACACAATCTCTGATGAAATGATGCTTGATTCTAATATGCTTGCTCCTGTCATGGAAAACAGGATTCTTTGCCAAAGCCAGAGCAGACTTATTGTCTACTCTGAGTTCCACCACTTCAACTTTTCTTCCCAACAAATCTGCAAACAGTCTTGACAACCACAAAGCTTGGGTTGCAGCTGTTGTCATCGCCACATATTCAGCCTCACAGCTAGACAGAGCAACAACTCTCTGTTTGACAGACTGCCAGCTGACCAGGCTGGTTCCAAGGAAGAACAAACATCCAGTCGTGCTTTTGCTTGAATCAACATCTCCAGCCAAATCTGAATCACTGTAACCCACAAACCTTGCTTTGCCTGTTGATCTGGTGTAGCAGAGCCCATGATCTAGAGTACCAGCCAGGTATCTTAAGATCCTCTTCACAGCCTGAAGATGTTCAGTTGTTGGCTTCTCCAGAAATCTGCTAACATACCCTACTGCAAAAGCCAAATCTGGTCTTGTGTGCACTAGGTATCTCAAGCTGCCAACCAGTCTTCTGTACTGAGTTGGGTTTACTTCTTTTGCTGTGCTTTTCTTGCTTAACTTCAGCCTTTCTTCCATGGGTGTGGTGGCTGGATTACAACCTGCCATACCACCAATCTCAAGTATCTTCTTAGCATAATGGGTTTGCTTCAGAGTGATGCTCCCCTCTGATTGTCTCACCTCAACTCCCAGATAGAAGGACAGAAGACCCAAATCACTCATTTCAAAAGTTTGCTTCATCTTTGCCTTGAAGGCTTCAATCTTCTGCTGATTGACTCCTGTGATGATCAAATCATCAACATAGACTCCAATTACCAGTAGGGACTCACCTGATCCCTTCCTGTACATAGCAGCTTCATACATATTCTGCTCAAAACCCATCTGCTTGAGAGTCAAGTCAAGCTTGGCATTCCATGCCCGAGGAGCCTGTCTCAGGCCATACAGGGCCTTGTGCAACCTGTACACTTTCTTCTCTTCTCCTGTTACAGCAAAACCTGGGGGCTGTGTAACATAAACCTCCTCCTGGAGTTCTCCATTCAAAAATGCAGACTTCACATCCATGTGATGTACTGCCCATCCCTCTTGTGCTGCTAAGGCAAGCAAAACAAGCACTGATTCCATCCTTGCAACCGGTGCAAAAGCATCTTCATAGTCAACTCCTTCCTGCTGCACAAAACCACGGGCCACAAGTCTTGCCTTGTGCCTAATTACAGCTCCATGTTCATCCTTCTTCAGCTTAAACACCCATTTTAGTGAAATGGGACGGTGACCAGGACGGGGAGAAACAAGTTCCCAAGTCCCATTCCGCTCTACTGATCTCAGCTCCTCCTTCATCGCTGCTTGCCAATCTGGATCATCTTTGGCTTCTTCATAGCTTGTAGGCTCACCAGAATGGGTGAGATTCAGTTCTGCAAACAGCCGCTGCGCTGGCGGAGGGGTTGGCTGATCACCAATAATGTCATGAATCTTCCGATAGCGGAGTTCTTCATCATCATGGTAGGCATCCACCCTTTCATCATCATCTTCCAGGGGAGTCACATGCTCAACCTGAGGACTTGCTGGAGCTGGTGTAGGTGTTCTGGGTGACGCAGGCGCCTCTGCCTCCGCTGCGGGCTCCTCTGCTTCTGCTGCAGGCTCTCCTGCATCCACCGGAGAGGAACCAGGCGATGCAGGATGTGGCGGAGGAGATAGTGAAGGTGAAGCTGAACTTCCTGCTTCAGGGAGTTCCTCCGCCCATGGGAATTCAACAGAAAACTCACTGCCCGCTGCTTCTGGTGTGCCTACTGCTGGTGATGCCCAGTCCCAGCCGCGGCCTTCGTCGAACACCACATCACGGCTGACACGCACGCGCTGGGACACTGGATCATAGATACGGTATGCCTTGGCCCCCTCCGCATAGCCGATAAACACGCCAGCCTCTCCGCGGTCATCGAGCTTGCGAAGCTGAGTAAGCCGCCGGGTATAAGCCACACAGCCAAAGACCTTGAGGTGGCCGACTGTTGGTGCCCGACCGTGCCACGCTTCATAAGGAGTGACATTCTTCAGCGCCTTCGTCGGGGATCGATTCAGGATGTGTACAGCCGTCATCACAGCCTCCCCCCCAAAACCGAGAGGGCATCTGGCGTTGCTTGAGCAGAGCTCGTGCCATGGCCACCACTGTTTGGTTCCTGCGCTCAACAACACCGTTCTGTTGCGGTGAATAAGGGGCACTGAAATGCCGTTTAATACCTTCATCAGCACAGTATGCAGTAAACTCTGCGACGGTGAATTCGCCGCCATTGTCGGTGCGCAGGACCTTCAACTTGCGCCCGCTTTCCACCTCTGCTGCCACCTTAACCTTCTTGATTGCTTCTGCTGCTGCGTCCTTGGATGGCAGCAGCACAGCCCACATAAAGCGGGTGGCGTCATCGACAAGCAGCAAGATATAGCGGTTGCCTGCCGGTGTCGCTGGCGTGACCGGACCGCACAGGTCACCATGCACCAGCTCAAGCTGATTCTGGGCACGGTATGCTGCTGCAGCCGGAAAGGAACGCCGCCTCTGCTTGGTGGTAACGCAGGTGTCACACACCTGCTCAACATGGTCGACCACCGGCATACCGCGCGCCATCTCCTCCTTGCTGAGTTGCCAGAGTGCATCGAAGTGCAGATGGCCGAAACGCTCATGCCACTGCCACGCCTCTTCATCCTTGCGTGCCGCGAGACAGACAGGTTGTGCAGCCTCAAGATGCAGAATATACAACCTATTCTTCCCTCTGCGTACCTTGGCGAGCAGACGGCGACTCTTGTCCCAAATGCGAAGCACGCCATCATCAATCTCAACCTTGGACCCTCCTTCATCAAGCTGTCCCAGACTTATGATAGAGTTCTTCAGCGCCGGAATGAAATAGACGCCATGAAGAACCCTCTGCTCACCGGTCTTGGCTTGGAAAACAATAGACCCGACGCCCTTGATCTCAACCTTCGACGCATCCCCGAACCGGACCGTTCCTCGAACGCCAGTGTTCAGATCAGCAAAGAGCTCTTGGCGCCCGGTCATGTGATGCGTCGCGCCGGAGTCCAGGTACCAGCAGCTGTCCACCTCTTCTTCGTCCACGCCGAGGTAGGCGCGAGCGCGTGGCTCAAAGAGCTCGACGTGCTGCGCCATGTAGCTGTGCGCCGGTGTGCTCTGTTCCAGGCTGATGAACCCATGTGCCAGAAACAGAGCACCATCTTCATCGCACTCAGCGTACTGGGCGCGCGCCTCATGCCTTCCTTGGTTCCCACCACGCTGCCCAGCCTGATTTCCACCGCCACGACCTCCACCACGGTTGCCACCACCGCGGCCAGCACGGTTTCCTCCACCGCCGCGCTCTGCATCTTCACGGCGCGGCTGGGGACACTCACGTGCCCAGTGGCCTTCCTGGTTGCAGTTGAGGTAGGTGTTGGGGCCAACACGACCAGCACCTTTGCCTTCTCCACGTCCGCCACCACGGCCAGCACCTCTGCCTCGTCCGCGTCCACCACCACGGCCGCGTCCGCCGCCACCGCCATGCTGGTTCTTGAAACCAGAACCGCCAGCTTCTTCTGCGCACGCCACTGCTCCTCGGTGTACAGCAGCTTGCCGTTAATGGACACCGGCTCTGTCACAGCTTGCGCTTCACGTTCATCCACCGCCTTGAGCCTTCCTGTCACCTCCTCAAGCGAGAGCGCCTCGAAATCGAGGAACTGCTCGATGGCGACGACAATCTGCGCGTACTTGGCAGGCACCGTGCGCAGAAACTTCTCCACAACACGCTTCTCGTCGATGTCCCTGTCACCATGAAGAACAAGCTGCTGGTGCAGAGTTGACAGCCGCAGGGCAAAATCCTCCACCGGCTCGCCAGGCTTGACATCCATGTTCTCCCACTCCCGACGCAGCCGCTGCAACGTCGCTCGGCGGACCCTGTCCACACCGATTCGAGTCGCAGCGATAGCATCCCATGCCTCCTTTGCTGTCGCCTTGTCAAGGAGCGGGAGCCCCAAGTCCTTGGGCACAGACGCGACAATCACCTCCAAGGCTCGCCTGTCGTCGCGGTACTGCACTGGGCCTCCTTCGACAGCTTCCCAGAGATCGCGCGCCTGCATCCTGAGCTTCATCGTCTGGCTCCACTCATAGTAATTTGTCTTGTCCAGCATTGGCCATGATGTGCCGCTGCCGGAGTCGCGGTAAACCACCCTGCCTTGCGGTGATTCATAGCGGCCGCCGCCACGACGCCTTCTGTTACGCAGTGGTGACTGCGAACGGCGCCTGTCCCGCGATGGAGTCCTCTGGCTCCTCAAGTCCTCCTCTTCCTCTTCCTCCTCTTCCTCCTCTTCTTCTCCCTTCTCAGCAGCAATTTCGGCCCGCAGCTCCTGCGCCGTCCTTGCTGCCGCCTCTGCAGCAGCCGCCGCCTGCTGTGCTGCCTGGACTGCCAGCGCTGCTGCTTCCTCTGCAGCCTTCAAGCGCGCGGCCTTGAGCCTGGCAACGCGCTCAGCAGAGGTCGACATGGGTGGAGGAGGTGAGGAGTTGGCCTCGTGGCTCTCTGGTGTCTAACCTAGCTCTGGTACCAAATGTTAGAGGTAACCCAGATTTTGATTAGCCTTGAGGCAACTAACCCCAGGCGTCTCCTTCATATATATAGAGAAAGACAGATATTGCATTGATTACAAACAGCTCACTAGAGCTTTAACTAGACAGAATAGCTGCCTGGGTACCCGCACAACTCTTGGGCAACCCAAGGTCTTTAATGACAGAAATTAACTAGCACAGTTATCTAAGAAATGCTTAGGAAGCAGGGCTTATTAACTACAAGGACACACTTAAGGTCAATACTTCTTAGTAGTCAATGATTGATTTTGGAAACTAGGAACCTCTAATTTTTCAGCTAGTATATTGGACATTGGTAAGCCTGAGGGACTTAATCTGGAATATCGCTATATCATTTTTTTTTAGAATGGATGTTTATTTATTCATAATGGAAGCAATGAAAATTGTTTATATGTAAAATATATGAGTAAATAAGGTTGACTACATGCATCAGATTTTTTCTCCTCTTTTGCAAACAGGGGCTGTACTGTTTCTTTTGTATTGCTTTAAAATATAAGTTGAGTGATTATCCATTTTTGCATTAATATGTTTAACTCTCTCCTGTAAGTTTTACTATTTCAATCTCTGTAGCACGAACTTTTGCCTGAAACGTTTATCTTGTAATTCTAGTTACTTGGGCGATGCGGAAACATTGCAATAGGTGTGTTTTAATGGACAATCACCTAGTGTTAGTATTGTCATTAGGACAATAACAGGGGAAGCTGCCCTGTGGTTTGCAGACGGGGCTAAGGAGTTTAGGCTATTTACCTTGTGCTAGGTTGATAGTTCTTTGGCTGTGTTTTTTCTTTAGTTTGATGCATGTTTGTTATAATTTATTGAGGGTTTGAACTGATTCCGTACCATATTTTTTCTTTTTGAATAATATGATATTCAGCTCTGCTCTGTATTCTTGGCTAGATCATTTCTTTTCTTGCCTAAAGTTCTTCATATACAAATCTCTGCATCACATCGGGCACCTTAAATCAAATTTATAATTTTTAATGGAGTATAGCCTTTATACGTTGTAACAACGAAACAGAAGATATATCATGCAACTACGATGTATAAGTACTCTTGTTTTCTTTCCTGCAGATTGGGATACACTACGAGGGACAATTTTTTGAATTTGTACCTTGGACTGGAACAGTAAGCTGGGACATTGCACTGTGGGGTCGTTGGAAGATGTCTGGCGAGAACAAAACTCATCTGGTAATTATCGCATAATATTAAAGTTCTGTGAATTTTGCTTGTCTATCAAATGTTGGCTGAGATTCTAAATTAACTCATTTAGCATTCACAGTTGTTGGATATGAAAAGAACTTGCTTTGTAGCAGTCTCTGTTTGCAGCCAACCCTTTTGTTCTGCAACCGTTGATAAATATATGCATCCTTATTTTGCAGGTAGAAATAGAGGCAACCACTACAGAACCAGGAACTGCTCTGCGAGCTCCTACTATCGAGGCTGGACTGGTACCAGCGTGCAAAGACACCTGCTATGGGGATCTAAGGCTACAGTTGTGGGAAAAGAAATACGATGGTAGCAAGGGAGCGGTATGCTTGTATTATCATGAAGTTATTGACACCTGTTTCCTTAGCTCTCCTATAAGTCACTGTTTACTGTCACATCCTGCATGATCTTCATGTTCTTCGTTTTGTCCTTTCCTTATCTTTCTGGTAGCCAAAACCAATTTAAAAACAGTCCAAGAACTTGTAGACCAAATCAATCTTGTAGACCAAATCAATCTCAATCTTCATGTTCATGATCAGAAAGCCGCAAGTATACTATAAGGAATATGCTATATTACCCACATGTTAAGTCATTTTTGTCGCAGATGATACTCGATGCCACAAGCAACATGGCCGCACTAGAAGTTGGCGGAGGCCCCTGGTTCAATGGGTGGAAAGGGACAACTGTTACGAACGAGGCTGTAAATAACATTGTGGGCACCCCAATCGATGTAGAGAGTCTCTTCCCAATCCCATTTCTTAAGCCCCCAGGCCTGTAGGATCACCTAGGAATGTCACAATGAAGGGGGAAGTGTCATTGATATCAATGTGGATCATGCACTAAAATTTTGTCCACCTCAATAGTAATTCATGATTTTTCCTTGTTTATTACTACAATCCACAAACTACCAGGGTAGTACAAACATTTTTTTTCTGGACTAGTTCACTGCAGCGTACCCTTGCTCTGGAGTTCCAGTTGATCTATTCGTCCAAGTCTGCCTGATTTGATGTTCACCTAAACTGTTATACACCGTTTCTATTTAATCAGTTGTTTTTGCCTGTTTAAATGCTGTTTAGATGTCTGTTTTTCTTGAATAACGGCTAAATGACAAGTGGTCGACTGTTTACCATTTAAAGTTAGGATAAGACTGACCCGATTCCAACAGAGTTGAGACGCCGAGTTCACCGTTGCAGGGATGTGCCCAGAAACTTGTTGCAGGGATCTGACGTTACATGTGCATCAACATCTTTCTTAGCTCACAGTTTTCCCTTTTTTTCGAAAGCATGACGCTTTTCACAGAACCTTCTATTGTTGGGGAAGACTATTTCAGGGCAGATAGAGACACCTCTCTGAATATAATGGCAAAATGGAGCATGATAGGGTGAAGGCTAGAGTTATGGAGCCCATTTTAGCAAGGGTCCAAAAAGTTGTAGCAGAATTGTTGTCGTTCCCTTTTAGCCCGGTCTGAGTCTCTGAGATGTGATGCCATATGGATCTTGTAGGGCTGAAATTATGCAGTCCTCTTGCCCATTGCCAATGCTTTTGTTGTCCTGGTGGGTAGATCGGTGCCTAATAAGTTTATATATATGAATCAAACAGTTTTAAAATTAGCATTATTACTTAAAAAAGTTTGATGCGATGGAAAAGGCATTACTGTACCCACAAAAAAAAAGGCAGGCATTACTGAAAGGGTTTAGTATTCTGCTTCCCTAGACTGGTTTGTCATGCCCCAAATCCTTAGAACACCACGAGTCTAAACCAAAATATCTTGTAATTTAGAAAGGCAGACACATTATTTACATAATAACTACAATAAAATGCCAGGGCGCGAAAACTAAACCCACTTGGCCTGCCCTTTTGTTTGCATGAAGTTGACTCTTCTATCGGACACTGTAGCACTTTCGTTTTTATTTGATAAATATTATCTAATCATGGACTAACTAAGCTCAAAAGATTCATCTCGCGATTTACAGTCAAACTATGTAATTAGTTTTTATTTTTATCTATATTTAATGTTTTATGCATATGCCACAAGATTCGATGTGACGGAGAATTTTGAAATTTTTTGGAAACTACCAAACCACAACAAATTTATTCATTCCTCCATCAATTCTATCGTTTCTTTTCTTCTGCTCTTAAATGTCTCCGCCCATCGTTCTGACCATGCTAGTCCCCGTTCGCATACACCACATACGTACCATAGTGCCACCCAAACCACAAAAACCCGGACACACGCTCTTCCAATCGCTGACATGATAAAATAAAAACCTTACTGCACCATCGCATTCGCGTCGCGTCGAATCCATCTCGTCTCCTGTTTGTTTTGCCCTTTTTTTTTTGTGTGTTCCTGGCGATTTATGCCATCACATCTGGCGCTGCTGTCGTGCCTGCTGGTACTGGTCCTCTCGTTCGACAAGTTCCTCTTCCACTACCTGAGGCGCCGCTGGTTCTCCGGCGGCGGCAGCGGCGCCACCGTCCCGAGGGCGCCTGCCAAATCGCGGCGGACCATGGCGGCCGCCAAGTGGAGCGAGACGGCCATGCTCGTCATCGACATGCAGGTCTGCTTCTTCTCCTTCTCTCTCCACGTCTCGCAGGGGCCTGTTTCGGTTTCTTGATTTTGAGTTCAATTCTGGGTTCTAACGGCTTGGTGTTTGCTGGAATTGGTGGCTCCATCCAGAAGGACTTCGTTGACCCGGCGATGCGCAGCCCGATGCTGGTGGCCGGCGGCGAGGCCGTCGTCCCTGCCGTTGCCGAGGCCGTCGCCGTCGCAAGGGAGCGCGGCATTTTCCTCGTCTGGGTCAGTTTCGCCATCACTGTTCTTTTTGGCCTTCCCTATCTGCGCAGTTTCTTTGTTTAGTACAACATCTAGATTATTATTGGGTCAATGCAACGAGGCGTACTGATTTCTCGGTCCAATCGAAAGAGGAATCTTTTGTTGCGCGCGTTCTAAGTAAGTTCTTGACACGATGCTAGGATCCAAATTTGCTGCCTCCATTCCGTTTAGCTTCATTTTTTTTTGTTTGCGCTTTTGACACGCAAGGAACATCAGGAATTAGCACGTTCAGGGACATCTTTATCCAAAAAAAAAGGAACGTTCAGGGACAGAATAAAATACCTTTATCCCAGAGGTTTCTCCTTCAATGCAATGTGTGATGCGTGTCCCCTACCGTTAATAGGCTATTCTACTAATTTCCCTCTTGTCATATGCATGTGGTCGCTTCAACAATTTCTAGGTTCATTGACCAATGTCTTGTTCCTTTCTGGACCATCCTGTCCGTTGTAAGTGCACATGCCACTCCTGAACCTACTTTAGTCACAGCAGTACTGAGGGTTGTTTGGGTCTCAACATCTGCAGCAATTCAGCATTCGATGGCTGGGAAGTGCAATGGTTCTTGGAATTTCTCACTGTGTCTGCTCTGATTAACTACTAATTCGGAATAGTTCCCTTTTGCCTTCCACTTTCTCTAGGGATAATTAGAACCAGATCCTGTTAAAAAAAATCACAAAATTGAGGGTTTTACAATATATGATGTTTGCAATGAATCCATCCGATTTTTTTGAGAACGCAGGAGAATGTGCATATAGTTATTTTAATGATGATAAGGTAATGAGTTGGGACACCTGACCTACCATATTTCTTGATTAGCTAGTAGGCAAGAACACAAAGCCCATGTGTTAAATGTTTAAATAGTGTGTTCTTCTAAACTCTTCTTCAAAAGTAATAAAACAAATAATCTGTTGGGTATATATTTCCAATTTCAGGAACTTGTCCTGCAAAGAACTAGATTGTATACTGCTTGAAGCCTGAAGATTTTCTAATAAGTTATCCTGTATTCTTTAAATCATCTTGGATGTTCAGGTGTATTGGTGTACATGTACTGTGCTTAACATGTTTTTCAGATATTCACTGAAAACTTGTGGCAAGCAATATCTCATAGCATAACCTAAAGCTTTTCACATAAAGCAGCATATCATTCAGAAAGTAGAGTAATAGATTTAATCGTCTGGCCCTTTCGTTGCTCTCTGCCGAGACATTGATGTATAGTGAACTCGAGTGTAGGTTGTCAGAGAGCATGATCCTTCTGGAAGAGATGTTGAACTTTTCCGCAGGCAGCATTACTCTGGGGGAAAGGGTCCAACAGTGAAAGGTCTGAAAGGAGCGGAGCTGGCTGATGGGCTTGTTATTAAAGAAGGGGAATACAAGTTAGTGAAGACTAGATTTAGTGCTTTCTTTGCGACGCACCTTGATTCTGTCCTGAAAACTGCAGGAATAAAGAACTTGGTTATTGTTGGTAAGCACTGATATACATTTATTGATATGGAACTGACTGCCATTTCACTAACATTATATTGATTTCTGTATGATTATATCCTTGTTACTTAATAATGTTAGTCCTTTTCCTTCTGTCACCCTATTCAATTCTTCATTTTTCTACAATATAGCAACCTGTGCACCCAAAAAGGGAAACTTAGATGCCATTCTTTCTTTTCTGCTTGAGAGAGAGGTCAAGATCATAAAGCATTATGGTACTTATATATGTGCTTTGATTTTCAGGAGTTCAAACACCAAATTGCATTCGGCAGACTGTCTTTGATGCTGTAGCATTGGACTATGAGAAAGTTACAGTTCTTATTGATGCAACAGCTGCTGCAAGACCAGAAATCCATTTGTGTAAGTACTCATGCTTCATAAATCTCCTATATTACTTTCCACATCAAAATGATATTTCCACTCTTTAGAATTTTATATGCTATGATTAGACTGATGTTAGACATGTTCATTGACATTAAATAGGAAAAGCTTGTATTCTAGATTTTCTGATCTTATAAATTTATTTTTAAAAGCAGTAGATTATTCATAACGCTTATTTTTTACGGTATACATATTTTGTCCCACCCATACACAGCCAAGTTTTATTTTAATTTTTATTTTGTCCTATGTGATTGGATAGATATTTAAGTTATGGTATTGGGAAGTGATGAGCCAAAGAACAGACATATTCTGTGTCACAGTAATTTGTAATGTTCTGTTTCAGACTGCTACATCTTTTCAAAAGCTGTTCTTATCTCCAATTTTGTATGCAACTGTTAGTTGGAACTGTCTTTGTTGGACCTGTAATAGAAAAAAAAAATCCCATTAGAATTACCAATATCCTCTAGCTAACTAGATTCCACAGAGCAGCACAGCAGTACAGTATGCCTAGTATCAAATTCTGAATTCCCAATCAGGGCATTAGATAAAGAGTGTACAATTATTGATTTTTCTCTTGATTTTTTTGTCGAATGCAAGGCAGATACACAGTTGAAAGTGATCTGATAGATGAGAGATAACTTTTCATTGCAAAATATCGGCATAGTTTCAATCCATTAACAAATTATGACTTAAATTAGTGCTTTATCCACAGTTTCCATTGTAGTTATGGAAACAGGGCAATCTGTTTCGGAAAAAAAAATCCAGGTTCACAAAAAAGTTAGAATTGACAATATCCCTATGATTAACTAGATTCCTCAGCAGAAAACCCAACACTCTAACATAAAACTCTGTACTCTCAGTATGCATTGGATGAAGAGTATGTACATCTATTGAATTTTCAACATAGTTTTTTCTCAAATTGCAAGTAGGTACTCGTGAAGTTGTAGTTATCTGATGGTTAGACGACAGATCATTTAACCCTTCTATTTCGTCATATGTTCACATTTTTGAAGTAAACTAGGATCATGCCCGTGCGTTGCAACGGGAAAAAGATAGACCATACTCTGTAATAATTTAAGTTTACACGTGCCGTAATTACCTAAAATTGATGTGCTTGAGTGTAATACACACATCCATGTCATACAATCCTCTCATTTTTGCATATATGTAACATATCAAAAGGTTGACACCAAAGGTAAGACCAATAATATACATATTCATGGAGTACAATTCTAAGCATCAAAATCGTGTCTCCATCATCATACCATGGAAATAACTTCAATTCCTCATTTGCTGTCACCAAAAGTGCTTCTCCCTCTCATCCGTTTGGTGCGGCTTCGGCTCCTTGCAAGTGGTATCGTCGAAGTGGCACCAGACATGGCCTAAAATCCCTATAATACTTTTAAAAGTAAAATACATAAAATCTTAAGTCGGAATGAGGGCAATAATCTACAATGGAATGCACATATACTTTACAGTGAATAGCAAAAAAAATAACTAATAACCTAAAAACGGAGTGAATGATCCCATTGGGCATGAGCATCGACAAAATAGGATGGAGGTCGAGGCAAACCATCAGGAAGCAGATTGTTGGAGCCAAAAAAACACCCACCGGGAGCACCTCAAATTACCACTTGTATACCTACCGGTATCAATGGCAATTTATTTTTAGTATCCATGATTAATCATATTTTCTTTTCTACCAATAGTTAACTGTAAGATGGTATAAAAAATAAAATTGACACTATAGTAGCCCTGTGATATTCCTACATTATAAATGCCCACATATTCATATTAGAATCTAGATCAAATTATTTAGTCCACATTAGAAGATCACTCTTGCAGACCAATGCATACATCTATAAAGCAAAAGCAAAAATAAGTGAGATGTTTTCATAAAACAGAATATGATAGCAGTTTTTTATTTTATCTTGAAACTAACAAACATAATGTTCTCTCTCTCTCTCATTCCACCCCTCTCTCTCTCTCTCAACACACAAACGAACAAACAAACAAAATCACTCCCTTGTTTATGGAACTAACAATCCCCCTTTGCTTATCAAACACTATATTGATAAAACAGTCCAATGGAGCAGAAAGCCAGACACCTCCATATGTAAGGCTGGTATCATGAGAATAGAAATTCAAAATCATGATATGGATATAAATGCTAGATAGGACAGTCCAATGGAGCAGAAAGCCCGAAACCTCCATATGTAAGGCTGGAATTGTATTTCTAGTTTTCTTTATTTACTATAAGAAAAAGAGACTATATGACATCATCATGATGTCATCCTTTAAGAATCAGAGCCAATAGAAAAGGCCCTAGGTGGTGACCAAATTATATTGAATATGGGTAGCTGAACAAATTAAAGCTAATCTTTATGCCTTGATGTAGTCTGTATATGCAAACCACACCAACAGACATATTGCAGAGGCATATTAATATTATACAATCAATGAATCACAATTGAAGATTTAAGAGGCATTTATATCCACCAAGTACCTACAGAGCATACGACACTAAGGCAGAGAAGGATTAATTAGAGTATCCAAAACTTCAACTCAGCCGAGAAATGCCATAGTGCTAGCTTGCAGTCCTAAAATTGAGGTGTCTCAACACATATTCCACTTGGGATTATCTGAACCTGCAACTATGACCTATAATCAGTATCAACTAAAAGGGTAGAAGCCACTCAACAAATACAATGAGAATTAGAGAAGGTCATGGTTTTGAAGAGCTGCAACAAAAACAACATGAATCCTCCACTCACGGCATCAACAACAGAATCTCAGAATGAAGCTTTCTTTTGTAACCTTTAGCATTCAGCTGAGCTTCAAAGTCAAGTTAATTGGTCATGCCAAGGTTAGCTTCCTCGATGGCACCACCTAACTTGTTGTGCAGCCATTATGTCCTAGATCCCCGAGACAAAAGCTTACTTGTGTTGAATTTCTATAGAAAGTCAAGAACGTTCAGGAAATTCCTCCTGGATGCTGCAGGGAAAGAATGAGAAAAACATGATTCTAAGTTAAATGTTTGGAACACAAGAAGAACAAGACTTCATAAACAAAGTACATAGTACGAACAACAACAGACCAAACACTTCCACATCTAATGTAGAAAGGGTAACTGGACAGCCTCATCCAAAATGGGGATGCCAGTGCTGAATGAAGGCAAGACCTTTAAGTCAACCAATATTTAAGCTTCATTATTCTGTTTCTACTTTCTACTCTAGACCCTAACTGCTAATTCAATTTTGGCAAGTGAAGGGCGTCATAATGCAGAACATAGAGAGTTCAGGTTGTATATGGTAAAGCTAGACCCAAAATATATCTATGAAATTATGCTTAGCACAAGTTGTAATATATAGTTTATAAAGTCTTCTTATGGGGGCACAAGTTTAATCAGGAAAACATGTCATGGGCATAAAGAGGGGCGCCATAGGGCGCAAGTGTCCTAGTTAGGCCTTAAGCCCATTAGTGTTAATTAGTGTCTCTCTTAGTTATTTGTCTATAGGAATAGTACCATATTGTCTAGGCATAAGAGGTGTTAGTCCTATGTACCTTTTATATTCAGCCCATGAGGCACAATGGAAATAAAGCAATGAATTATGAAGAAACAATTCTAGTCTCCCTCAATCTCTCAAGCTCTTGGCAAAGCATAAGGCCTAGTTATCCCAAAGCTCTTGGCAAAGCATAAGGCCTAGTTATCTATATCCCAAAAATACCCACGTTCATAACATCTAGAGTCCAGCGATCCTCCTTCATCAGCCGGATCCTCCATCAGCCGAATCCTCCAGCACTTTCGATCCTCCATCAGCCGTTTCAAAAAAAAAAAAAAGATACCGATCCAGATCGCTGCGTCGCCTACCTCATCCATCGTGCCGCGCCGCCATAGCAACGCCACCAGCCGCCGCCGCACCCCCATCAGCACAGCCGCCGCGCCGCAGCCCCATCACCACCATCCACCGCTGCCACAATCATCGATCCAGATCCGCCACAACACATCGCCGCTGCCACGCTTTCCCTCGATGGATTTCCCTAAATTTGCGGGGAAATCTGATCCTGTGGGCTTCGTCAACCAGTGCGACTCCTACTTCCGCCGAGAGCGCATCATGGAGGAAGAAAAGGTATGGCTGGTTTCCCATAATTTGGAAGATGACGCCCGGGTTTGGTTCCTACAAGTCCAGCATGCTGAAGGCACCCCGGCGTGGCGTCGCTTCACTGAGCTCCTGCACCTGCGCTTCACATCGCCCCCGTGCCCCGACCTGCTCCACCATGTGTCCCCTGCTGCCAACGACACTTCCCGCATCTTTGCTGATATATTCACGCAGCTGGATCGGATCAAGGAGTTGCTCAACGCGAAGGATAAGAAGGACCGTGAATGTCGGGCGGCTGTACGTCTCCAGGCAGCAGCACGGAGACTCCTGGCACGTCGCCGAGCGCAGGCTCTTCGTGCCACAAAAGCATCGAAGGAGCAAGCAACGGTGCGCCTCCAGGCAGCAGTGCGAGGAATGCTTGTCCGTCACATGGTGCGGCAGATACGCATGCTCCTCAGCTCGACGTTGTCGTACGTGTTCATTCACTCGGACTCGCCGATACAGCCTGCGGCTCCAATTGCAGTGGAGGTCCAAGTATGGGTGTTTCCAGTGCAGCGACCTCGCATCAGCATCCAGCATCAGGCATCAAAGGCTATCTCATTCATCCTTGTGTCTGTCGTGGTGCTAGACACTTTCAGCATAAGAGCCGGCTGCTTCACACTCCACCCTTCAGCCTACATGAAGCCAGCAGAGGCGCTCTTCCCATGGGATCCAGGTGGATATCCTTGTATTTTAGTATTCAATAAAAAGGGGAAGCCGAGATGTAAAAGGCTTAACCCTATTTCGCGTCAGCTCTCCAGCTCGAGGACGAGCTGGGTCTCCAAGGGCGGGGGAGATGTCATGGGCATAAAGAGGGGCGCCATAGGGCGCAAGTGTCCTAGTTAGGCGTTAAGCCCATTAGTGTTAATTAGTGTCTCTCTTAGTTATTTGTCTATAGGAATAGTACCATATTGTCTAGGCATAAGAGGTGTTAGTCCTATGTACCTTTTATATTCAGCCCATGAGGCACAATGGAAATAAAGCAATGAATTATGAAGAAACAATTCTAGTCTCCCTCAATCTCTCAAGCTCTTGGCAAAGCATAAGGCCTAGTTATCCCAAAGCTCTTGGCAAAGCATAAGGCCTAGTTATCTATGTCAAAATATCCACCTCGTTCATAACAAAACATGAATACCGCATAGAGTAATATGTAAATATGAAACTCCGAAATCTCTAAATCTCTAAACATGAGGCAATAACACAACTCTCTGAATCTCTAAATTTCTAAACATAAGGAATCTCTAAATATGAATCCAACGATTTTTCTTCCCAATAATATTTTAGTCAGATCAAGGATCAATAAAAAATCAATAATCATCACACATAATAAAAAGAATTGGCAGTCATCACCCAGATGTCACAATCATGCATCACACTACAACAGTGCACACCATGAGACAAAAATAGACGAAGTGGATTCTGGTGCTTTCTTACTTCTTCTGACCAGCAAAGTGCACACCATGAAATGAATCTTGTCAACCACACTGACTAAATGTCGAGCATCATTGTCTCTATCTCTATTTCTATCTTTACAACTATTCAGTTAAGGCATGAATTATGTTTTAGCATACTTCTATATTACCAAACTGGACTTTAGTTATGTGGTCAAAGGAAGATCAGTAATTGATAATTTTTTGTGCAAGACTCTGCAATCTATAAAATTTGGTATAAAAGCAATCTAGGTTGTAAGGTATTATCAAAACAAATATCTCTAAATTTCACATAAACACCAGGGGGAACATATTTCAGGGTTCTTGCAGCCGGGCAACACACACATAACTACAGGCACGGATCCAGTAAAAGTCGTGGGTGTGCACATGCTCGGATCCAGTAAAAGAGTAAAGGACATGGGTGATAATATTTGAAAGGGGTCGAAGTTAGCAGGCATAATACTTGCATCCTACTATGGTGACACTGGAAGAAACATTTTGACGAGCAGCTTAGGAGCACAAGCAACACACCTCAATGGACTTGGTGTTGAGGAGATCCTCGCTGCAGGTGGCCTGATTCTCTCTCCTTGGGCGCTGGGGCTGGGTTAGGGAAGACACCGGAGAGGAGGTCGAGAGAGACGTCGCGGGACGAGACATTGGGGCTGGCACTGGGACAGACGAAGAGGCGGCGCGGAGTCGTCGGAGGCTGCCCCCTGGGCGCGGGCGTCAGGGATGCGCCCAAGGTTGTTGGGGCTAGACGAGGAGGAGGTTGTGGTAGCAGTGGCAGATTCGTCGGAGGCGCCCTGGGCGCGGGCATTGGGGATGCACCCAAGGTCGCGGCGTCAGAGGTCGACCTCAGAGCTTCGGATGGCCGCCAGTTGGGTCAATGGCCTGATCTTGACGGGTTCATGTTCTTGCAGCCGGGCTGGGCGAGGGTGCTGCTGCTGCTCGCAGGGCGCTGGAGCGAGCGAGCTATGCTGGGTGGCATCATGGATGACCTTCGTTGAGGGTACTGAAGGTGGAGCTACGGTTGAGCGTGCAGGAGAGAAGGACATGGGCGTCGTGCGGGTGATGCTCCAGTCATGCGCTTGCGGCAGGCAGGACGCCAGAGAGCCCAGGCGCTAGGCAGGGTGGCCGCACGTGCTCTCCGCTCTCCCCCGACGAACAGGCCAATGACGGCAGCATCTTCTATCGGTAGCGGCTGGCTGCTACGGTGCTACCCACGGCCGCCGGCACCAGGTGGATGGCTCGGGATAGGGCAGCGAGGAAAAACCACATCCTCCGCGGCACGGGGTTGCGGCTGCTGCGCGCGGCAAGGACCAGGGAGCGTGGGCGAGCGCAGGTGAGGACGGCATGGTAGACATGGTGCCTGTGCTACGAGCGGATGCGAGGAAGAGACGCTGTGGCATAGGCGACCGTGGCGCTAAGGGAAAGGGAGCGCAATTGAAGGTAGCATCTCGCAAGGGAGGGAGCGTTGGTCCATACATGGGGGAGCGTGCGTGCGTGCGCCTGGAGAGCCAACGAGTGTTGGGGTCCACCACGTGGGGATCCTACGCGTGCTGCGGAAGTCTGAGAGCCAGCGAGCCATCGCAAGTCTGTGGACGATTGGAGTCCAAACGTTTTAGTTGTAGAGATAGAGATGTAGGACTTTACCCATGCTTTGTGCAGGTTCACAAACGAGTTAGTTTGGATAGACACCATGTATAGACCTTAGCTAACAAACATTTCGGAAAGCTATGCGAACTTTTTTGAAAGGTGGGTTTTTCAGAAAGTAGTAGTTTTTTTAACTAAATAAGCATGAGAAAAGCCTGTTACAAAATATTGTTGCCTCAAGAAGAAACGGCCAGAGCTCCTGCTATCGAATTTAACACTGCAGCATCTGACAGTTGGCAAAGATGATATACTGTGATATACCGTCTTGTTAGATTCCTGGTGATTTTTTTTAACGCAATGGATTCCTGGTGATTGATGGCATCTACTACATGTGTTACCCAGCAAATATCAGGGATATGAAGAACATCGGAGTGGATACGCCAACCGTGGAAGAATGGCGCCGCTAGGGTCCGCTGCCACCTCACCCTGTCTCTTGGCAGCACCAGCAAAGAGAGATGACCTGATGTATGAGATGCATGCAGCACCTCCCTCCCTGCATCTATTTCCTTTTTCTAATCTCCGTCTAATTGCGTGACTGCACGTACGTAGCTGTAGTGTTATACCCTGTGACTGTGAGGTAGAACAATGCCAGATGGTGGTATATAGTGCTATATGCAAACTTGTAATTGTAATCCCTCTGTGTAGAGTTCTGTTCAGCATACCATGTGCTTCGAATACGGCACTGAATCCTGTGCGCGATACACTAATCTTTTGTTGTCGAGGTCGAAAACTCTTATAGTTGGCGCATCAGGTAGGGGGTGCTTTGTGCACAGATTCCTTGTGTTTTCATATGAGGATCCTCTTCAATTTCCACGACAAAGTAAAGTGCATCCAGGCGACTAGATCACCCTCGCCAGCATAGACTCCATTGCCGACCGATTCAGGAACTTGCATCTGCAGGAACCGAACCACTCGGGTAGGAGGAAGAGCAACCGCCTCCCGTCTGCATGTTCCTTGACAAACTTGAGGACGCCATGGTGGCTGGGACATTGGCGCTGGCACACCATATGAAAACTCTATGCTCCTGAGGCCTTCGCCAAGTTTAGCCAGAAGTTCATCCTCGACAATGCTCCTAGCAGATCTACGCTGGGTCCCATGGACCCAACACGGGCCTCTTCCCCGTTGCATCCAGACTGATCTCCCTGTGTCACACACACTCAGGCCTACTTTGGCAGCAGGGGATCCCGAAGGGTTTCCGGTCGTTTCCCCGTGGAGGAAGCCCGCGTGGATAATTTCCACACGGGCCGCTACTCAGACTTGTTTGGAAGCACGCGACACGGGGGTCTCCACCACGAAGGAGCCGGGTTTTGACGGAGAAACTTGTCCGGCCTCATCACACCGGGCGACATTCCCCGTCGACTCGACTCACCTCTTCTCTCGATATCTCGCAACTCGCCCCGACTCCTTCTCCTCCGTCGCTGCTGTTCAGCACTCGCCTCAACTCCTTCTCCTCCGTCGCCCCTCCGGCCTCGCCTCAGACTCTCATCTTGCCATCCCCGTCACCTCCCAGCCACCGTTCCCTTCTGAACCATCGTCGTCCCAGCCTCCACATCGGCTTCATCCCCATGCTGGAGAGACGTGACCACCGCAGCTGCTGAGAGGTGGGCTCGAAGATCCACTTCAATTCTTCTCAGATCTGTCTTCCCTCCGAACAAAGTTAAGGCAGTCTCAATCTGGTATGCATCCGCTCGATTCGTCCCCCTTCTCTATGTTCTCAGTGTCGAATTTCAAGTAGTGTTGTTTGATCCAGTTTACTAAATTGTTGATTCACAGGTGGGGTTTCGGTAGATTATTGGTTCTCAGTGTGCTCTTGGATTTCTTGTTTCTAGCATTGACTGGTTCTGGTAGATCCAGTTTACTGGTTCGTGAATGCACTTGTTGATATGAATTGGTAGCATGAACTGGTTCTGGTAGATCCAGTTTGACTCCAATAGTTGATATGAATTGGTGACATTCTTACTGATACAGTAGATTTTGATAAAAGGATACATTTTAATTGCTATATGCTTTGCTTCGGCCATTTGGAGCAACTTCATCTCTCATGTTCTAAAATTCATACTAGCATGCTAGAAGTTTATCTGCACAACTGCACATGGAAGCATTAACCATAGGTTGATAGTTTTCTTACAGGTGAAGTCTGCTGTGTCAGGTTCCTTTTTAATTTTTGACTTTGGTTTGAGGATTGCTGACTTTTGTTTCAGTGTGTGGATTAAAATGCCTATTAGTCACTACTTGCTGAATTGCTGTCCACAAAAACATTGTACATGTTTTGTGATTTAGGATAGGCCTCATTAGATCTTGATTGGAAAATTAAATACAGTAGCATTTAAGTGTTTCTTTCTGCATTTAAGTGTTGCAGTTCTTGAACACAACCAATTGGGTGGTATGATATGTTTTACATATTTAATTTTAGATAGATGTAGTTAGTTCTTTGAACTGTCCTATCTCTCACACTTGAGGACTGATGTGGATCTTGTGCAATATATAGTAGGATAGCAGCAGCTCTATGAATTTCTCCTTGTCATGTGCATGGTTGTGTGGAACTGCATTATTATAAGATCGCCAGTTCAGTTTTGACCAGTCCCTGCTAGAATAAATCTGATGGCATTGACGCACAGCTAACCTAAAATGTATAGTTCATTATTGCAAAAGTGCAGAATACTTGGTGGAAGCGGTGCATGATTTGAGATGAGTGAGGTGATACTTCAGTGCCTAATATATTCTTCTTACATTCCTTTGTCTTTGGAATCTAGTAGTCTTTTCGTAGCTGTATTATCACACCTGTTATTGCAGCGGGTTGAATAACTAATACTTTATCTTTAGTTTAAATTGCGCAATGATAGCATTGCATGACGTTATTCCTTTTTTTTCCTCATTTAGTATGCCATGTCTGCTGCTCATGTTTGTTTTAAGAACAACTGCAATCAGAAGCAATCGTCAATCCTAACCCAACCTTCTAGTTTATCTATATTTTTGGCAGGTACCGCAATCTGTCCTAATGCTTCATCCATTTTTTTCCAGTCATGCCCATGCTGCGATGTATGCCTAACTAACGAATTAATATTGTTCCTCTAGTATGTCATTTTTTTTCATGTTGATATGCTTAGAACTGAGGTCTTGTTTGTTTGTGACATGCCATTCTTTCACCATTGGGCTATAAGACTGCCATGTTTAAGTGGCTTAGAGAGCTTCAGCTGTGAAAGTGCATCAAAGAAAAACCGCACTATGCGAAACCAGCACGGTTATCAGAATTTGGTGTATTGAACAGATTATTTCAACCATTGTGCCAAGAATGAAGAACCCAAGCATTACCGGTTTCCAGGAGAAGAATTTTACATTTTTTTGTATATATGTTCATGGACTAGGTCATTATAACCCGGTTCATGTCTATCTATTGTATGTAAAGGATGGAGAACCATCTGCTTCAATGCTATCGCTAGATTTTAGATGATAATTATTAGACATGATTTCATATTTGAAATATTATTTTTGTAGTGAGAGACTTATTCCTGAGATTTTTCACGGTTTTGTGGTTTCAACATTAATCTATGGTAGCTTTCTTAAATTCTGATTTTTTATTTGTTTAAAATATTGTTTTAAAATTCTTCGATAGTGATAATGAGCAGCACCAGAAAAACCAAACATGCAAATAGCAACTCTCGGGAGTCATCAATTGGCTGCCAAACAGCCACAGAAAAACTCACCCCCGCATGGATATCCTCCCCGTGGTGGTGGCGGGATTCAAAAGTCCAAAAAATTCCACACGCGTGGCTATATTCCCTGGGCTCATTTGCCCCCGCTGCCAAAGTAGCCCTCAGGGATGCGGTGGCACCACGGTCATTGGCTCCGTGAAACCATGATGCCTGCTCAATTCAGTGGCCCCTATATAAATATGCTACGTGATAGCATCAGGCCTTGTTTACTTTCTCCCAAAAACCAAAAACTTTTCAAAATTCTCCGTTACATCAAATTTTTAAATGCGTACATAAAATATTAAATATAGACAGAAATAAAATCTAATTGGGTATGACTTCAACCATTCCTGAGGCCCGACATTTAGTTAACAATAGACATATTTTAGTTAATGGTCGTATAGTTGATATACCAAGCTTTCGTTTGCCTATAATTTACGATATAAATCTTTTGAGTCTAGTTATTTTATGATTGAAAAATATTTATCAAATACAAACGAAAGTGCTACAATGTTCCGAAATTTTACGGGCAGCAACTAAACAAGGCATCAGTTGCTAAAAAGTCCATATTATATTAGTTATTACATTCTTAATATATTTTGGAACAACATAGATGTCGTACATGCGTTCTACGATAATGTGAATGGACAATATTAAGATGGTGTAAAGTATTTGTGTCAGTTGATGTTACTAAACATAAAGGTTACTGCATAATACAACATAAGGTCTTGTTTGGTTGCTCTCTGTAAACTTTATCGTCTGTTACATCGAATATTTAGACACATACATAGAGTACTAAATATAGACTGTTTACGAAACTAAACACAGCTAGAGAGTAATTTGCGAGACGAAAGCCTAATTAGTCCATGATTGGACACTATTTGTCAAATAAGACAAAAATACTACAATACCTGTTAAACTTTAACACCCAACCAAACACCCCCTAAGTTTTTACGCAAGCTTTGGGAACAAATAAGTTTGTACTACACATATACTAGAGAAGTTGAAATATTCAAATACAACGTAAGTTTCAACGCAACTTGTACATAATAAGCTACTAATATATATTCAACTTAAGTTGACACTAACATTTTTTCTGAGAATTACCCAGTATAACGTACAACATAGTACACTCATTTCTATGTGCAAATCATACCCTTATGAGCACCTAGCAGCTCCAAACATATGAAACGTGTAAGCTTTGCAACTTTTTCGCAAATAAGAAGACACCAGTGCAAATGAATATAAAAACAAATCTTTATGAGAAAGTTACGAGGGCTTGAGAAAAAATGCAACCATTTTAATTTATTCATCACATCAGCGACGATAATGATATATTTGGTTTATTTACACCTTGCTATATGCACACGCACGGACGTGTCCACCATCTCGGGCGCCTTTGAGTCCGAGGACATGAATGCGTTCCCTATGAAGCCCGAGGAGGGCTATCTCGACCTGGTGAGTATCTCGAGCCATGGTTTCTCGAGCCTTGGTATCTTGAGCCCTGTTATCCTTATCGAGTTTTTTTTCTGATACTTGGCCTTTTCTTCATAGGGGGAGATCAACGTCAGATCATCGAAGCCCCCGGTGAAGGAGGATGAGGCCGACCGCGAGGTAAGAAGATCTTATGCTCAGAAGCAAAAGAAAGCGCTCGACACGGAAAAGAAGAAAGAGAAGAAGAAGAACATCGCTCGGCAGGCGCTCGAGCAGCGTCGGGCCAAAGCGAGGCGTGACGGGAGGCCTAAGGAGGATTCCCCCGACGAAGATGACGAGGAAGATGATGATGAGGATGACGAGGACGTAGAAGGAATGGGGGCGCATCTCGATCGCCTCCTGCAACCTCCTCCTCGAGCTGATATTCCGTCGATGTAGGAGGGAGCTCCCAAGGAGCCACAAGGAGAGAAGCTAGGAGGTCCTCAGAAGGAATCATTGTCTCGACGCCCACGTGGTGACACCCCTCCTGCTCCCACTCAGGGCCGTGTCGACCCACCCCCGCGTCCGCCCAAAGATTCTGGGCCCAGGCATCGAGTTAAGACCTCCACGACGGGGAGCCTCGAACTCGAGGTCGGGCTATCTTAGAGAGCTGGGCCGTGGCTGTGTTGGGTATTTTAAATGCAAACAGAAAAATCCGCAAGCGCACGGATACCGATGTAGCTTTCACCCGGGAGTATTCTAGAGTATCGATTTTCCACAGGGAACGTGACTGTACTAATTAAGATTCAAGATCGCCCAAGGATAACTATATAATTATTTTTGGTGGGAAGAGAGGAAGTTTCCTGAGAGTTCTCTACTTGATCTAAGAATCAAGAATTACTTCAAAGATTATTTATTTCAGGACATCAGAACACTAACCACAGAAAGAGATGAGAAGGGGGCTAGGAAGCTTTGACTACGGTCCTACAAACACCGATCCGAACGAGGTGGAATACGTCGACCGTTAGGGCTGTCACTACCCTAGGGCTACCACAACAATCCGCAGAATTGGGTGCAATTCCAGGTAATTGCAAGACTAAACACCACGTCTAATCTATTAATTACTACTCTAGCGTTTCAAAGACTAGAGCACTTGATGCAAGCGGGAATCCAATAAATAACTTGAATGTAAATAAAAGTAATTAAAGAACTCAGGAATTATGAATTGAAGAACTTGGAGAACGATGAAGAACGAACCAGTTGCTGCAAAAGTACAATGTTGAGGAAGATCCGACAGATCCGGCTCCTCCTCCGCTCTCCTCTTCTCTCTCCCTATTTTCTAGATTACAACTAGAACTAACTAGAACTAGAACTAGATGAACTAGAGGGATCCTCTCTACTTGGATGAATAATTGAAACCCTAGCTTTGATTCTGTAGAAGAGGTATGTTCTCCAGGGGCCAGGGGGCCTGCTTATATAGCCCTTCCAAATGAACGTGGGCCGTCGGATCAAACCGACCTTAATCGCACGGTTTTCCTTGATCCTCAAAGGTGGTGGAGCACGATCCGCGAGACCTCCCCTGATTGGTCACCAGGGCAGGGCGGGCGCCCAAGGGGGGAGGGCGGGTGCCCTGCCCCCAGGCCCGCTCGGCCTCCCGTTCGTTCCCGTGGCTTCTGGAGTCTTCTAGATGATAGAAAATTGGCTCACACGTTAATAACCACATTTAACCTGACGTGTGGGCCTTTCCTCCATATTTTCTGATAACCCCCTGCAGAAATAGACAAACACCAAAACTCGTGGAATTTTGTTAGATAAAACCCTAAGTCTAGGTGTTGGTTGCATTTGGATCCTTTTCCATGATTAGTTGACGGTTAAATGTGAGCATTAAGGACCGTCAACAAGCTCCCCCAAGCTTAACCTTTGCTCGTCCCTGAGCAAGGATGGACTCAAGAGTTTCTGTAGTGGTTTCATGCCTTAAAGGTACACATGCGGTTAAACAAGATCTCATGCCTTAAAGGTACTCATTTTTCCTTCCACCATGGGGCTTGCAACCGTCACTTGTGTCTTGAGCAGTTAAAAGATAGAACGGTCTAGTCAAGCGCCATGTCTCTTGTTCTTCGATTAACTATAGCTCTGGAGTTTTTGCAGATTTTCAAATAAAACACAGAGATTCCTTGTATGACTTTCTCTAGTCTCTCTTTTGTGGTATTTCTGGATCCTTACTAAGGCAGTAATGGTGTATGCCTTCTCTCAAAGTATGTGGTATTTTTGGTATGAGGCATAGTGGCATTGCCTTCTCTCTCACCCTAATCTAATAAGGTTTTGATATCTGGAGCTCATAGGTGGGAGACAGCTAATACATACTTACAAGACATTTATTGCATAGTCAAACCATGGATCCAGAAGAACAAGTCAATAAGTCAAATCAAGATATGCATGTGTGGCGAATGAATGGTGATAATGGTGAAAATAATGGTGAAAGTCTAATTCTACTTTTGCTCTTTTGAGGGGGCACATACCTTCCTTGCACTTGAGACTTTTGAGGGGAATGAGATGCTCTATATTTTATTTTTCTTTTCTCTCAGGTGGGTATCTTGTACCCATAATTCTACTGTCGGACACTTGTCCATTTTTACTTCTCGTCTCACTTTTTCTCTCTTTTTTTTTTGAGGTTTTGGGCACTTGCCCCTTTTTATTTCCTCGTATTCACTTTTTTTAAAGCACTCACCCTCCTGGAATAATGTAGCAAGTGGTAGTAACCAAAATATCTTAAGCATTTATTTCACGGGGAATAACAGGGATAGGATAATGTTTTTGGCTATTCTCTCCTAGATAGGAGTAGAATAATTTTGGGTGAATCTGGATATGGAAATGAGTGGATGTATGTGGATGCGTACTTTCGGAGTAGAAGTAGCATGTATGAGTGAATGTGCAAGTGAATCTTGATTTTAACCGCATGACAAGCTCCTAAGGGTCTACACAGCTTGACCACACTCAATGCTCATAAGCAGTAAAAAGTAAATGTATGGTTCATAGTCTAATAAGCATGTATATATGGCTGTGGTAGGATTTTAAACTCTCATCATACAGGAACTCATCATGCAACATTTTAAAGATTTTTAAAGATAAAATTCTCCAGAATTCTATCATCTCTATGAACAGATAAACAGCAACTCAACCTTCCCATATCGTATCCGTTAACGACTTAGACTTTAGATCAAGTACTCTTCCCCAAGTTTAGGTTTAGAGCAAATCTTAATTAATAACAGTCATGCCTAAACTTGAGAGAGATTTCAATTTTGAGAACTAGTCATGGCAGAGCAACTATTTATCATTTTCATGTGAGAGCTTATCGTGAGGGTTCATAGCAAACTTTATGTATTTATTTATTTAGCAAACTAAGCAAAGATATATATATATATATATATATATATATATATATATATATATATATATATATAAGCACAAAATCTTTATTTGGGTTTTTATGATTATGCATCTTTTTATTATTTGAGTAAAGTATAAACATGAGTAGAACACTTAGCTGGATAAATGGGGGTGCTCTCCCCCAAGCTGGATTTTGACGTAATTTCTTCTGATGTAGCTAGCAGGTGGCGGAGTTGTATTTGAATGTCGGCAGCACCCTGACAGCGATTAGGATGTCCTCCGTCTACTTAGTCTTCTTTGATCCTTGAATTCTGTGGAGCTCAAATAGACAACAAAGCTTTGTGGAACTAGTTAAGTGTTAGCATATATATCTGGCCTTTATCATGTTGAGCCTCCTCAATAAATGCTACTTTCTTTGGTAGGATCATAATTTTATTTTTATATTTTCATTTTTTATAGAGCAGAAGAATATTTTTATTTTATTATTATTATTTTTATGCCACCACAGTGAATGTACTTATGGGTTTTATGCCACTTGTATACTCACATGGGGCTTATTGGTTTTAACATTTTTATTTTTTTCTTTTCAAGATGATATGAACCTGATTAACTAAGCAAACTATTTCAAATAATTGAAAGGAAAAGGATAACTACCAAGTTTACCTCTTGGCAAGGCGTTCGGTGTTTTTAAGTCCTCCGAACGGGATTCGCTAGATGGCGTAGTCGGTGGTTCCGGCGGCGCCTCCTCTTCGTGTATAACTATCTTCTCTCTCCACACCTGACTCGGTGTTACGGTCTCCTCAGGACAGTTCTGCTCAAGCTGTATGTCTTCAGACCTTACCACTTCTCCTTCGTAGTCTGCCCATCCGTCCTTGATGATTTGCCTCCTCTGGTTGCGGTTGCGTCGTCTTCTTCTTGTCCTAACCTGCTTAGAGTCTTCAACTATATAGCTAGGGTTAGTAAAATATCGGCGTACCTTCTTAGAGGGGAAGTGTATGTGGACTTCTCCGGTTCCAATGTAGATGATTGCTTTAACGGTGCTGAGGAACGGTCTCCCAAGGATGATGGGTGGATCGTACTCGTCTTCTCCTATGTCAATAACCTGAAAATCTGTATGGACAAAATGACCGTCTATTTTGACAGAGACATCAGTTACTATACCTTCAACCTTTCAGAATGTCTGATCTGCCATCTAGAGCTGAATGTATGTCAGTTTTAGGGGCATGGTTTCGAACAGGAGCTGATAGGTGACTGCGGCCATTATGTTGACGCCTGACCCGGTGTCGCAAAGCGTCTTCTGGAAGTTGTATCCATTAATGGAGCACTGGATGCTTGGCATACCTAGATCGTCCTTTTTGGTCAGAAACGGTGACTTAAGTCGACGATCTTGACCTCCTTGAACTGCAGTGACCATCTTAGCTGACTCGGTCCACATTTGCTTGTTCCTGTTCCACCTGTTGGTCCTTTCCTTTGTTCATATCAGGATTGCTCTGAGATTTGTGTAGTCTTTTTCTTGAAGGAAAACGTCTCCTTCCTCCCCTTGATGTAGAAACTAATCTTGGCAGCACTAGCGTAGATGACAACTCCCGAGGTGTTCAGGAATTGCCTCCGTAGGATGATGGGTGCCCTCTCATCAGTACCAGTCTCTATCACCACGAAGTCTGGTGGGGCATACAAGGTACCAACTCGGACGCAGAGGTTCTTCAATATTCCCTTTGGGAAACTTAGTGTCCGATCTGCAAGCTGCAAACACATGGTTGTTTCTAGTAAAGGATGAAAGAATTTTTCATAGAGTACCCTAGGCATAATGTTGATGCAGGAGCCAAAGTCGCAGAGTGCTTCTGGGAAGTCCACCATGCCGATGTAGATCGGGATGACAGGGCGTCCTAGATCGCCTCTCTTGACCGACAGAAGGTCAGTAATTACTTCCACAACGGGGTTACTCCAGTAGTTACCTGCATCAAACATGTCTATAAGATTTGCAGATTCTAATCCTTCCAGTTGTGATGGTATACCGGGGTTAGTAGCAGGAACAACAACAGCTATTTGATTTAAGTGAGATTCAATCATTTTATTAAAGCTAATTTGATTCTTGATGGCAGTAGATAAATTATCCATTCTATTATTTATATTTTCTAACATTTTATCATTAGATGCCAATTTCTTAGATAGGTTATCTATTAGCTTTCCTTGATTAGACACTAACTCTCTCACAGGTAGAAAATTATTATTATTATTATTGTAAGAATTATTACCTTGATAATTACCTCAGTAGTTAGGCTTCTGTTGATTCCAACCTTGATTTTTTTGAGGACGGTTGTAGTAGTAGTAGTTGTTGTTGATGATGTAGTTTACGTCCTCAAGCATCTCAGGGCAGTGATTACCTGAGTGTCCAGTATCTCCAGTGTGTTTGTGCTCGTAGATCCAGGTTCTTCACTTGGTGGAGTCTGGGAGTTGTAAAACTCCTTCATATTTTGCTCGAAGTGTATCTGCTCATAGAGACAAGGCAGAGATCAAGTGCATGAGCCCTGTTGGTGGAAAACACCAACAAAACCAAAAGTGTATTTGTTCTTCTCTAACCTTAAGCATAGTGAGCAAGACAAAGTTGATGGATAATAAGATCATGAGTGTAGCATTTAAAACATTTGTCAGATCAGATCGCTCAACCTAATGGAAAGATAATCTATCTAAACTTATGTTTTTATATATATATCTTCCAAATATTGCGTGTGCAACATTTTAGTTCATATGATTAGGAGTGTGGGATCACAAAGGTGGAAGGACTAAACATATTGAATCGATTGGGTTGGTTAATCTAGAGTTGTAAATCATACATGTTTGTCTCTTTTATTCATGTGAACGCCAGAACCAAGGACAAGCTTATAAAAGTGATAGTCAAGTACCTTAAGATGTTACCTTACGTGAAGAGTGATGGTACAGTATCACCTTGTGGAAGCTTTTCTTTCTTAGCGGTTGTGCATCGTCTTTGTGGCACCCTCCATGGATTATCTCTTGTGAGCTATGCCTTCCTTGTGTAAATTGTTAACCTTCATGTGTCTCTCTCTTTGTCTCCAATGTGAGTTTATCTCAGGACTTCCCAGGTCGATATTGAAAGTTTTCCTGCAGGGGTTAGTCTAACAAAATATCCCATATCTACTATAGCATACTATCGGCTCAAAAATCAACCTAGACACCATGTCTAATTTGATTTAGGAGGGCATTTTAACCTAAGCACCATGCTTAATTTAAAATCCCTTGGAAGAAAGATCATCATTCCTAAACTAAGCACCATGCTTAATTAAGAGATAAATGAAACTACTCCAAACCTAGACATATACTAAAGCAAATAAAGGTAGCATGAGAGCATTTATAGAGATCTACTCAAGTGAAGATGAAGTAGTGTGATTAGTATTTAACAAATTGAGCATGTCTCAAAGGTAGGGACAACCAACATAGCAACATGGCAAAGGATGTTTTTATGTAAAGTACTACCCCAAGCTTGAATTTTGCAAAATTCAAGTTTGGATGAATTTAATTCAATGTTGTATGATGATTGGTTGGACATACCTTGTGCTTGTCATTCATCCGATCTTCTTGCTCTAATCCTGGAAAGGTTAGTGACAAGATTACCCGAAGGAATTTTTTACAATTATCCTTATATGCTCAATAAACAAGGTAATGTTGCAAATAATTAAAAGCTCATGTTACGATCTGATCAGTGCTTATTTTAGGACACTAAGCTTGTCCTTGAGAAACCATCAATTTATGTCGGCGAAGTGGTTTCCCCTCCAACGCTGACCTATATCAACTCAATGAGATCTGCAATATTTATTATAAACATATGCATCGACAACCGCCCTTTTAAAGTTTTTATAAATAGAAAGGAAGAGGGGGTTGGAGATCTCGAATGTGGTGATGTTGGAGAGACCAATAGATTGGGAAGATGTTGCATATGAGCATGGAGTAAATGAAGTGGCTATGAAATAAATTCCATGCTCATTAATGTTTGGAGTGAAATCCATGTGGTATGGTGAAAATGGTAAGGTGAGTGTGGTAAAAAAAGATAAGAAAAAGGATACACGGATGACTTGGTTCGAAACTAGCACAACTACCGTTCTCCGACAACGGCGCCAGAAAGCTTGTTGGGTATTTTAAACGCAAACAGAAAAATCCGCAAGCGCATGGATACCGATGTAGCTTTCACCTGGGAGTATTCCAGAGTATCGATTTTCCACAGGGAACGTGACTGTACTAATTAAGATTCAAGCTCACCCAAGGATAACTATATAATTATTTTTGGTGGGAAGAGAGTAAGTTTCCTGAGAGTTCTCTAGTTGATCTAAGAATCAAGAATTACTTTAAATATTATTTATTTCGGGACATCAGAACACTAACCACAGAAAGATATGAGAAGGGGGCTAGGAAGCTCTGACTACGGTTCTACAAACACCGATCCGAACGAGGTGGAATACGTCGACCGTTAGGGCTGTCACTACCCTAGGGCTACCACAACAATCCGCAGGATTGAGTGTAATTCCACGTAATTGCAAGACTAAACACCACGTCTAATCTATTGATTACTACTCTAGCGTTTCAAAGACTAGAGCACTTGATGCAAGCGGGAATCCAATAAATAACTTGAATGTAAATAAAAGTAATTAAAGAACTCAAAAATTATGAATTGAAGAACTTGGAGAACGATGAAGAATGAACCAGTTGCTGTAAAATTACAATGTTGAGGAAGATCCGACAGATTCGGCTCCTCCTCCGCTCTCCTCTTCTCTCTCCCTATTTTCTAGATTATAACTAGAACTAACTAGAACAAGAACTAGATGAACTAGAACTAGAACTAGATGAACTAGAGGGATCCTCTCTACTTGGATGAATAATTGAAACCCTAGCTTTGATTCTGTAGAAGAGGTATGTTCTCCAGGGGCCAGGGGGCCTGCTTATATAGCCCTTCCAAATGAACGTGGGCCGTCGGATCAAACCAACTTTAATCGCACGGTTTTCCTTGATCCTCAAAGGCGGTGGAGCACGATCCGCGAGACCTGCCTTGATTTGTCACCAGGGTAGGGCGGGCACCCAAGGGGGGAGGGCGGGCGCCCTGCCCCCGGGCCCGCTCGGCCTCCCGTTCGTTCCCGTGGCTTCTGGAGTCTTCTAAATGATAGAAAATTGGCGCACACGTTAATATCTCTATGTAAACCCGACGTGTGGGCCTTTCCTCCATATTTCCTGATAACCCCCTACAAAAATAGATAAACACCAAAGCTCATGGAATTCTATTAGATAAAACCCTAAGTCTAGATGTTGGTTGCATTTGGATCCTTTTCCATGATTAGTTGACGGTTAAATGTGAGCATTAAGGACCATCAACAGGCTGCCTTGAGCCAGGGGGAGGCGCGTCGAGGGAGCTCAAGTCCGGAGGGACATCGAGGAGAGGAGACAAAACCGGCGCCTATCGTCGATTCGAAGATTCCACGGGGCCCAACACGTGGCGGGCTCTCTAGGCCGCCTAGTGGCGCCCGCAGAACCGTGAGGAAGGTTGTCCTCCCTGTGGGGTGAGTCTCCCTAAACAATACTTTTATCCCTTTCCTACCTACGAGCCGATGTGCTAACCTATGCATGTCTTATGTGTCTTGTTTTAGGCTGAAACGGTAGCTGGAGGAGGCTCAACCCTCCACCACTAAAAGGCTCAAGATAGGGGCGGGCTCCATGGCGCCTGGCCAACCCAAAGGTATGCTACTGTATTTTTTCTCATGTTCTCAGGAATGGTTTCACTAGCGTAGGGCATTTTGGTAACAGGCAAGTAATTTGGCTGTTATTCTGGCTGTAGGCTCTTCTGACTCAAGACCCCCCACCGGTGGTGGCGAGATCCCGCCCCAAGCGCTAGAGGGGGGCGACATTCCAATGCCTGACCCTCTCGTTTTGGGTCAGGCAGAGGTCCTTCTACCTTAGGGTCCAGAAGGAGCCCCCGAGCCCCCTTAGACTAGGGGCAGAAGATGCCTCGACCGCTGCCGTGGCAAGGCCACGGCGGGCTCGCTCCCGCTTAGGGACCGCTCCGCGACGGAGGGCGTCGAGGCCTCTCAAACCGAGGGTGGGTGCCATGGCCCACTGGGCTACACGCGGACGAGGAGGATAAGAGGAAGTGGGAAGAAGATGAAGAAGAAGGAGGAGCAGAAGAAGAACACGGAGGCGGAGGAAGAGAGGGGTGGAGACAAGATCGTGTCTCCTCCGCTGTCGGGCTCACCCGTGAAAGGGGCGCCCGCCTCAAGCCCATAACAACAATAGTAGTAGCAGCGACAACAACCGCAGTAGGAGGGCTAGAAGGGGCTCGACCTATAGCCGGAGCAGCACTAGGCGTAGTAGGAGGTGCAGGAATCAGAGCTGCCAGTCTATGGCCCTCAGACTCCGGTGTGGCTAAAGCAAGGGGCACCAACTACTTGCCCGACTGAGCCAGGTTGGGACGACGGGGCCGTCGCGCTGGCGCTCCTCACACGCACGCCTATTGATCCCACATCAGAAATCAAAGGAACCCTTTATGGTCTCAAGGGGTCACCCCAGGCTACCTAGTGGGTAGGCGGCCATGGGCGGACGAGGCCGGGCCCTCCGGGGCTCATGAGGAAGACCCAAGGTTCCCTACCTTGGTCGATCTAATGCTGCGCCATGGGGGCTCGACCGACATCGTGGAGACGCTCCTGCGCTCAATAAAGGAGCGCTCAATGGAGGAGCTTCATTACTGGGGGTCCTAGAGGCTCCGGTTGTGAAACCCCATCGAGCCAGGGGAGCCACTTCTCGGGATGGATGACTGTGAGGAGATCAAGAAATGGGAACATGTCGAGGAGCTAAGGCTCTAGATGAAGCATGCCCTAGACTTGATGGTCGACATCGTCAACAAGGACCTAGCCAAGGCCTTTTTTGTGAGTGCTTTACCCTTCGTGTTTTTTGTACCATAAACTCTACTCATGTTTTTATTGGCTCTTCATCTTATGCTATCTTCCTTGGATGTGAATGAAACTTCCTAGATGAAATATGTTTTTATCCATGTGACCAAGGGCAGATGGGAGCAGGTAGCTATCCTCGAGCATCGGCTCCTTGAGTCGCAAGAGAAACTCCTTGCGTCCCAAAAGAAGCTCCTCGAGGTCCATGAGGACAAAGAAAAGAAGGAGAAAGCTTTGATCGAGGCTTGGGGCACTTTGGCGGATATGAACGGGAAGATCTATGTCACGCAGAACTATGCGCAGATCGCCAAGGAGGCCATGGAGAAGGCTTGAGAGGAGGCTGCCTAGGCCAAGGGGGAAGCTGCTAAAACCAAGAAGGACCAGAAGGCGGTGGAAGACAACATGGTCCTACTCACCGAGCATACTAGGAAACTTGAGACCGATCTGGCCGCCGCCAAAGATAGCTACACCGGGGTAAAGGCCCTTATCTTGGATCATGCAATTGCGCAAGGTGCCATGGAAGAGAATGAGAAGAAGGCCCGTGAGGAGCTCGAGAAGGAAAAGACACGCTCCCATGGCTCGATCATCTCCTCAAGCTCCACCCAACTAGCATGCCAGTCGGAAGTCCGCCAGCCATAGTTCTGGCTTAGTTTCACAGTTGTACTTGGTGATGCTCGTCGGAGGGTGAAAGGGGTAGGGCAATGGCGTGCTGTGGATGGCCTGGCTAAAGACTCGAGGCCCTGGTGGCTCGGGAGCCCTCTGGTCCTCATCGCTGTCGTAGCGCCCGCCACGGTATGCGCTGTAGCCTCGATCCTCAGTGTCCCTGTGCTTCTGTCGATGGTGCTCGTTTTGTCGACAAGGCGCTCCTGGATCAGCGCCGCCTTCTTGCCTCATGGAGGGGCTTCCTGGTGGACAGAAACCTCTCTTTCATTGTGTTTTGGCTCAACGTGCCTTTTTGTGGCCGCTCCTCAACGTCTGGAGGCTGAGCTTTCTACCTGCTGTGCCGCCATGACATGGAGCAAACCCTGAATCTCATCCCGTAAGTGGCATGCTTGGGAATTCGAGGGCTCAGGCATGTTGCGTAGTAGCATGGTTGCTGCCACTATGTTCTGTCCTGCTCGAGGGAAGCGATTGATGAGGCACTCTAGCTCCCTGTCCTCAATGATCTACCGGAAGACATCTCGGGCCCAACCTTGAGCTCCTCAGCCCTGCGAAGGCACTTGATCTTGCTCGAGAGTTCGCTCCAACTTGTTTAGTCGATCTTGATCTTCGTTGAGCTTGGCCCTTAGCTCTTGCAATTGCGCGAGCTGTGCAGCCTTGTCATCCTGGTGAAGTGGCGGGTTCGGCCGTCCCTCCTGTTCAGCAGTCCTGGGGTCTCCTCCTGCCGCTGGTGCAGTGGCGGTGGCACCAGCATTGCTGTCATCCTCAGTATCGTCATCTGTGGCCACGACTCCATCCACGATGTTGAAGCATTCCCTTATGGGGTCGTAGCTATCGGACTCAGAGTTGGGATCAGGTTCCACAGTGATATAGAAGCATCCACACCATTCCTCTGCCAGCTACTGCCTCAGCATGGTGAGAGTGTACCATCCTGGTCCAAGAGCTCGAGGCCTGCGTATTTGCGGGAAGCTCAGGTTCTTGGCTGACGATGGGATCTCCCTCTACGCTGTCGTGCTATGGGGGAGGGCCAATGGCCGCTTCGCTTGCGCACTGGCACTGGGACGGATCATCCTGGCGAGGGATGTCGCGGCGTTGTCGAGGCCAAATGGGAGCAGCCGCCTAGTGGCAAATAGCCCGTGTGGCAGTAAGGCAGATGGTGGTGAAGGTGCATGGCTCCTTGCCAGGGTGTTGAGGTCCCTCAGTGCCGCGGGGTGGTGTTTACTGTTGCAGCTCGTTGGTCCAACTACGATCCCCGAGCGCAGACTAGACAAGCCCCCAACCTGGGGGTTATGGTGGACTGCTTGGGGCCGTGATCATGCGGTAGTCGTAGGGTGGTGATGTTGGCGCTGATCGTGCCTCCTCTTGGGTGGGCAGGCATGGTGGTGAGGTCAACGTGCCCCCAAGCATGAGGGCACAATGTGGGCTCCACCCAGCCCTCTAACCGAGAGCAGGATCATGTCGTAGCCGAAACCGATGGACATGAACTCAAGGCTCCCAAACCAGATCACCATGGAGAATGGAATCAGAAAAATAGAGAAAGCCATCTGGAAAATGGGTGGGAAATCATTAGTGAACACACAGGATCCCTACCTAGCGCGCCAACTATCGATGTTTTAACCCTAGGGGGTAACACCAACGAGTGAATTTGTATGCGTGTATTCCTTTCTGGATGGTATGCAAGATGAACATATGGATTTATCCTGGTTTGGGCAAAAGAAGGTTCTACGTCCAGTGGGGGGAGAGAATTTGTATTATCTTGCACCTAAGTGCTTGTACAGGAGTGAATACAAGAGCTAGTGAGCGTGGACTCTAAGTCCTGATTGTGTGAAGTTGGGAGAGTGAGAGGCGGTGTATGCGAGCGTGATGTTCTACGTATTGTGTTGTCCTTATTTCAGCCTTGGTGCCCCCTTTTATAGATCAAGGAGAGGCACAAGGTTACACGATGTAGGTGCTAGAGTAGGCCTCGATAGGGGTATGGCGCGAGTGAACTCGAGGCTTCCGTACTGGCGTGGTCTCGACCGCTCTTGTTGTAGTGTACTTGGTGATGATGGCTCATGCGCCTCCTGGCTGACCCTCTGTATATCGCTTGGTATTGGTCCGTAGATACGCACACCTATACGTCCTTACGGTCGTCATGTTGGGAGTGGTTTGAGCGCCGCTGACTCTCGTCGCTCAACCCTTCTCTGGAAAGGAGCACGCGGGCTCGAGGGTCTGGCGGTTTAGGCGCTGTCCATATATGGGAGCGCTGACCATTACGTCTCAATGGGCTTTCTGACGGGATGTCATGCTGGTTGCTACAGTACCAGCGCTTACCTTTAGCTAAATCCGGGGATAAGGCTGATGAAATGTAGGATTTGACGGATGCATGATCCATCATCATGGTTGTCGTGCCCATAGGGTTAGGTGGGAGCTTGTCAGTCGCATTAAATGCTCTGAATCCCGTACCGGCGACTGGCGGCGGTGGTGTGCCTTTGCGCTCGAGGTAGGTTGGTTCGCTTGACGCTGTTTCCATAAGCGAGGGTCATCCGGCCTCGAGTCTTTAAGCATTCGCTCGACCCTATTTCCGTCTCCGAGACCAGGGTCGATCAGCGTGTGTGTTGTAGGTCGAGTTATGGTGTCGATTAGCGTGTGTTTTGTAGGGAGGTGTCGAGACTAGCTCTTGGGTTAACCTTTTGTTCTTTTTCAGGGATATCTGTTTAGGTACCACTTATTGATATCCTCGACATCAGTATATCATCAAAGTAAACCACCACAAGACACCCAATAAAAGCTCTTAAAACTTCATTCATCAATATCATGAAAGTACTAGGTGCATTAATTAAACCAAAATGCATGACTAACCACTCATATAAACCAAATTTAGTTTTGAGAGCTATTTTTCATTCATCTCCAAGTTTCATTCTAATTTTGTGGTAGCCACTATGCAAGTCAACCTTAGTAAAAATTACAGAGCTACACAACTCATCAAGCATGTCATTAAGCCTAGCAATAGGATGATGATATCGAATAGTAATATTATTAATGGCTCTACAATCAACACACATACGCCATGAACCATCTTTTTTAGGAACCAAAATCATAGGAACAACACAAGGACTAAGGCTTTCTCATACATACCCATGGTCCAAAAGGTCTTGGACTTGTCGCTGAATTTTCTTAGTCTCCTTGGGGTTGGTTCGATAAGCAGCTCAATTTGGCAATGTTGCAACCAGGATCAAATCAATTTGATGCTCTATTCCTCTCATAGGTGGCAGCTCCAGAGGTATCTCAGCTGGGAAAACATCCTCATACTTCTACAAAAGTTTAGTGATAACTGGAGGTACTCAACCAACAATCATCAAGTGAAAACATGACTCATTTGCAAACCAAAGTGTAGCAAATATCATCATCAGAAATTTCAGCAAGGTCATTTTTTGTGGCAAGCATAACTGCACCCTTCAATTTAATTCCCTCGGCCTTATTAATAGGTGTCAATTTATCCTTTTTAGGTGGGTAAACCAAATTAGCAACTTGTTCATTTTCAGATTTAGTACCACACAAACTAGCAGCAAGTTCTCTATCAGCTTGTACAATTTAAGCAGGGGTCATAGGTACCATAGTAATTTTCTTTCCTTTATGCATAAAAGTGTATGTATTACTTCTACTATAGTGTATAGCATCATTATCAAATTCCCAAGGACGACCTAATAAAAGTGAACAAGCTTCCATAGGTACCACATCATAATCAGCATAGTCAGAATAGGATCCAATGGAAAAAAGAAACCCTACAAGTTTATGTTACCTTAGCTTTTCCAGCATCATTATACCACTGAAGGTTATATGGATGGGGGTGTTGATATATGGTCAAGCCAAGCTTCTTGACCAAATCTGAACTCACAAATTATTGCAACTACATCCATCAATGATGACACGTGCACGATGATTGTTGATGATAAAGAAAATTTGGAACAAATTATGGCATTGCAGCTTCTCTAGTTGTTGTGCCTTTGTGCTAAGTGCCCGCTGCACAATGACGCTCGTGTAGGTCATTGTGTCATCACTTTCCATAACTTCGTCGCTCTCTTGCACAACTGGTTTGTCTTCATCATCTCCCTCAACATCAGAGGTGCTGATGTATCCATCTTCTGTAGCAATGTATGCCCACTGACTAGGGAAATCCTTTTGAATATGACCGAATCCTTGGTAGTGTCGACACTGAATGCTAGAGGTGCGTCCTGTGGAAGCAATAGAGGAGGCACTTTTTGCTGGTTCCTACAAAACATAATTTTTACCTGAGCTTGAGAGTTGTGTAGTAGTCCGGTTTTGGTGTCGTAGCTCCTCTAGAAGATGCTTACTGCTTGCTGTTGACGGTCCTTAAGTACCAACTATAATCATCAAATAAATAAAGAAAAGGATCCACATGCAACCAACACCCAGACTTAGGGTTTTAACTGACCGAATTCCACGAGTTTTGGTGTTTGTCTATTTCTGCAGGGGGTTATCAGGAAATATGGAAGAAAGGCCCACACGTCAGGTTTACATAGAGATATTAACGTAACGCACAATTTTCTATCATCTAGAAGACTCTAGGGTCCAATCAGGAACGCCCTCCCCCCTAGGGCGCAGGGAAGGTGATCGAACGGGAAGGTGATTGGGCCCGTGGGCAGGGCGCCCACCCTCCCCCCTAGGGCGCCCGCCCTGGTGCAGAGTCCAATCAGGACCCGTCTCGCAGATCATGCTCCACCGACCTAAAGGATCAAGGATAACCGTTCAATCAATGTCGGTTTGATCTGACGGCCCACGTTCACCTGAGGGGACTATATAAGCAGACCCCCTGGCCCCTGGAGGAGAACAAGTTCATCATAGAGTTGAGAGGAGCCCTCGAAGGATAACCTCTCCTCTAAATAGACTTAGGGCTTAACATCTAATGTGAGAGTAGAATTAGTTCTTCTAAGTTCTACTAGATTGAGAGAGATAGAGTGGAGGTGTAGATCGAAGGAAGCCCGGCCTGTCGGTGTCTACTCCGAGGTTGTACCTATGGGATCAAGTTCTCCTAACCCGAGGCTTGCTCCTAGGATTCTTCAGTAATTCGACTTCTAAATTCTAGTAAGTTCTTGTTTTATTGTTCTTTGGTTTATGAGTTTACTTTAATCTCTTCCGGTTGAGTTTAGAGTAATCATTGCTAGCGTAAACGTGGTGTTTGGGCTAGGGTACTCATAGATATCCCCTGACTAGCTGGACCGTGGTAGTAGAGAGGAACGTGATATTTCCAAGTTACCTTTGCAGCCCACATCTAGTTAGCAGGATGGGTAGGGTTTATAGGTGCGGGTCGAACATCCTCTGTGGTGTCTAGATTCTGTGAGCTTCCCCAATAGAATAGTAGATCATCCTTACCAAGGTTAGAACGAGACTATGGTTGTAGTCTTCTCTATACATCGCTCACATCGAATCACATTCTTTGTAGCCTAAAGGGTAGTAGCAATAGATTTGGTTAGTCAGATGCACGCTTTCTCCCAGTGGTAAAAATATAAATACGATACTCTGGATAATCTTCCGGGTGAAATGCTCACTGATATCCGTGCGCTTGAGGATCATTTCCTGATGGCGTTACCAAATATCAACAAGCATTTCTGGCGCCGTTGCCGGGAAGAAAGACGGTTTGCTGAGATAACTTTAAATCTTGCTATTATCTTGTATTATACTTTTATTCTTTTATCTTTTTATTTTTTCCATCTTTATGGATAACTCAAATTCCACACCTATTATTGAATTCTTTGCACCTTCAGAGACCAGCCATAGACCATGGGAGTCAACAAGTCCTGCCCCTAATTATGATCTATGTCCGGAGTTGATTGCAACAGGTCAAAACCAACCCTTTTCTATAGCTGAGGTCCTATCTTTTAATCAAGAAGATAATAAACTTTTAGCTACACCTAGGGAATCTTTTAATCTTTCTATAAATTCTGGTTTAAACCTAGCCCTACAAGACCATGTTTTTTCTCGATATTTTCACAATGGTCTTAATCATATAACCTTTGGTAGAGTCTTTCCTTCTTTATCTATTAGTAAAGGAAGGTATGTCTTCATTCGTGGACATCCTTCTTGCACTAGTCTTCATAAAAAAATCCTAGACATAGAGAAGGAATCATCTCCCAGACAAGGAAAGGAAGTTTCAATAGCCGATTTCCAAACATTTCAATCCCATGATTCAGCTATCCATCCCATCCTTGAGCTTAATAATTTCTACTATGCTCTTTCTCTTGAACCTCCCGATAATCCTATGAATCTCTCTAGACATCCCATGCATAAGAGTCACCAAGAACACAAGAAGGATCGAGAAGAGCAACATCAATGGCTGGAGGGCATTAAAAATCCATGTGCTATCACCATTGAATGGATAGATAAAACAAACTTGAGAGACAATCCTAGAGGAATTTTAAGCATTCATGAAGAATCATCCTTGGAGTTTGAGAATGAGAGAAACAACAGTGAGCATGGAAGTTATTTTATAAATACCTCACCAAGTCCTTGCTCATATAAAACATCTCCCCAATCAATTGGTCTCTCTAACCTTACCACATTTGAGATCTCCAACCCCCTCTTCCTTTCTATTTATAAAAACTTTAAAGGGGTGGTTGTCGATGTATATGTCTATAATAAATATTGCAGATCTCGTTGAGTTGATCTTCATATAGGTCAGCGTTGGAGGGGAAACCACTTCGCCGATATAAATTGATGGTTTCCCAAGGACAAGCTTAGTGTCCTAAAACAAGCACTTATCAGATCATAACATGAATTACTTGCAACATTACCTTGTGTGTTGAGCATATAAAGATAATTGTAGAAATATTCCTTCGGGTATTCTTTTCACTAACCTTTTCAGGATTGGAGCAAGAAGATCGGATGAATGACAAGCACAAGCTATGTCCAACCAATCATCATACAACATTGAATTAAATTCATCCAAACTTGAATTTTGTAAAATTCAAGCTTGGGGGAGTACTTTACATAAAAACATCCTTTGCCAAGTTGCTATGTTGGTTGTCCCTACCTTTGAGACATTCTCAATTTGTTAAATACTAATCACATTACTTCATCTCCACTTGAGTAGATCTCTATAAATGCTCTCATGCTACCTTTGTTTGCTTTAGTATATGTCTAGGTTTGGAGTAGTTTTATTTATCCCTTAATTACGCATGGTGCTTAGTTTAGGAATAATGATCTTACTTCCAAAGGTTTTTAAATTAAGCATGGTGCTTAGGTTAAAATGCCCTCCTAAATCAAATTAGACATGGTGTCTAGGTTGATTTTTGAGCCGATAGTATGCTATAGTAGATATTAGATATTTTGTTGGATTAACCCCTGCAGGAAAACTTTCAATATCAACCTGGGAAGTCCTGAGATACAAACTCACATTGGGGATAAAGCAGACACATGAAGTTTATTGATTTGCACAAGGAAGACATAGCTCACTCATCGTAGAGAGATGATCCATGGAACGAGACAAAGAATGTCACAAACACGATGCACAACCGCTAAGAAAGGAGAGCTTCCACAAGGTGATACTGTACCATCACTCTTCAAGTAAGGTAACATCTTAAGGTACTTGACTATCGCTTTTATAAGCTCCTCCTTGGTTCTGGCGTTCACATAAAATAAAGAGACAAACATGTATGATTTGTAACTCCAAATTAACAAACTCAATTAATTCAACATGTTTAGTCCTTTAATCTTTGTTCATAGTGCTACCTTCGTGATCCCACACTCCGAATCATATGAGCTAAAATGTTACACATTCAATCTTTGAGTAGATATAAAGAAAAAGACTTATACATAGATAGATTATATTTCCATAAGGTTGAGCGATCTGATCTGACAAATGTTTTAAATGCTACACTCATGATATTATTATCCATCAACTTTGTCTTGCTCACTATGCTTAAGGTTAGAGAAAAACAAATACACTTTTGGTTTTGTTGGTGTTTTCCACCAACAGAGCCCATGCACTTGATATCTGCCTTGTCCCTATGAGCAGGTACACTTCGAGCAAGACCTGAAGGAGTTTTACAACTCCCAGACTCCACCAAGTGAGGGGCTTGGATCTACGAGCACAAACACACTGGAGATACTAAATACTCAGGCAATCACTGTCCTGAGATGCTTAAGGATGTAAACTACATCAACAACAACAACAACTACTACTACTACTACTACTACTACTACTACTACTACTACTACTACTACTACTACTACTACTACTACTACTACTACTACTACTACTACTACTACTACTACAACCGCCCTCAACAAAATCAAGGTTGGAATCAACAGAGGCCTAACTACTCAGAGAGGCGATCCAGGACGCCCCATCATCCCGATCTCCATCGGCATGATGAACTTCCCAGAAGCACTCTGCGACTTTGGCTCCAGCGTCAACATTATGCCCAGGCTTACAGATCGGACACTAAGTTTCCCAAAGGGAATATTGAAGAACCTCTGCGTCCGAGTTGGTACCTTGTACGCTCCAACAGACTTCATGGTGATAGAGACTGGTACTGATGAGAGGGCACCCATCATCTTAGGGAGGCCATTCCTGAACACCTCGAGAGTTGTCATCTACGCTAGTGCTGCCAAGATCAGTTTCTACATCAAGGGGAAGAAGGAGACGTTTTCCTTTAAGAACAAGACTACACAAATTTTAGAGCAATCCCGACACGAACCAAGGAAGAGGACCAACAGGAGGAACAGGAACAAGCAAATGTGGACCGAGTCAGCTAAGATGGTCACTGCAGTTCAAAGAGGTCAAGATTGTCGACTTAAGTCACTGTTTCTGACTAAAAAGGATGATCCAGATCCAGATGGCAGATCAGACATTCCGAAAGGTTGAAGGTTATTGACATGGGAGAAGACGCGTATGATCCACCCATCATCCTTGAGAGACTGTTCCTCAGCACCGTTAAAGCAATCATCTACATTGGAACCAGAGAAGTCCACATGCACTTCCCCTCTGAGAATTTACGCCGCTATTTTACTGACCCTAACTATATAGTTGAAGACTCTAAGCAGGTCAGGACAAGAAGAAGACGACACAACTGCAACCAGAGGAGGCAAATCATCAAGGACAGATGGGCAGACTACAAAGGAAATGTAATAAGGTCTAAAGATATACAGCTTGAACAGATCTGTCCTGAGGAGACCGTAGTACCGAATCAGAAAGGGAAGATAGTTATACACGAAGAGGAGGCGCCACCAGAATCACCAACTACACCATCCAGCGAATCCCAAGACGATTGAGAAAACGGAGAGTCCCGTTCGGAGGACTTAAAACACCGAACGCCTTGCCAAGAGATAAACTTGGTAGTTATCCTTTTTCCCTTCAATTATTTAAAATAGTTTGCTTAGTTAATCAGGTTCATATCATCTTGAAAAGAAAATAAAAATGTTAAAAATAGTAAGCCCCATGTGAGTATGCTCATGGCATAAAACCCATAAGTTTATTCACTATGGTGGCATAAAAATAAAATAAATATATTCCTGTCCTATAAAAATGAGAATATAAAAATAAATTTATTATCCTACCAAAGAGAGTAAAATTTATTAGAGGAGGCTCAACATGATAAAGGCTAGATATTTATGCTAACACTTAACCAGTTCCACAAAGCTTTGTTGTCTATTTGAGCTCCACAGAATTCAAGGATCAAAGAAGACTAGCTAACGGAGGATATAGTAATCGCTGTCAGGGTGCTGCCAATATTCAAATACACCTCCACCACCTGCCAACTACATCAGAAGAAATTACGTCAAAATCCAGCTTGGGGAGAGCACCCCCATTTATCCAGCTAAGTATTTCTACTCGCATTTATACTTTACTCAAATAATAAAAGATGCATAATCATGAAAACCCAAATAAAGATTTTTGTGCTTATACCTTTGCTTAGTTTGCTAAATAAATAAATAAATAAAGTTTGCTATGAACCCTCATGTTAAGCTCTCACATGGAAATGATAAATAGTGCCATGACTAGTTCTCAAAATCTCTCTCAAGTTTAGGCATGACTGTTATGAATTAAGATTTGCTCTAAACCTGAACTTGTGGGAAGAGTACTAGATCTGAAGTCTAAGTTGTTAACGGATATGATATGGGAAGGTTGAGCTACTGTTAATCTGTTCCTCTAGAAGCTAGAATTCTGGAGAGTTTTATCTTTGAAAATCTTTAAAATAACACATGATGAGTTCCTGTATGATGAGAGTTTAAAATCCTACCATAGCCATATATACATGCTTATTAGACTATGAACCATACAATTACTTTTTACTGCTTATGAGCATTGAGTGTAGTCAAGCTGTGTAGACCACTAGGAGCTTGTCATGCGGTTAAAATCAAGATCCACTTGCACGTTCACTCACACATGCTGCTTCTACTCCGGAAGTACGCATCCACATATATCCACTCATTTTCATCTCCAGATTCACCCAAAATTATTATTCTCTTAATCCTAGAGAGAAATAAATGCTCGAGTTATCTTGGTTACTACCACTTGCTATATTATTTCAGGAGTTGAGTGCTCTCTAAAAAAAGAGAAAAAGAAAATAATACGAGGAAATAAAAAGGGGCAAGTGCCCAGAACCTCGAAGAAAAGAAAAAGTGAGACGAGAGGTAAAAATGGACAAGTGTCCGACAGTAGAATTAGGGGTACAAGATACCCACCTGAGAGAAAAAAGAAAAAGAAAATATAGAGCATCTCATTCTCCTCAAAAAGCTTCAAAGTGCAAGAAAGGTATGTATCCCCTTAAAAGAGCAAAAAGTAGAATTAGATTTTCACCATTGTTATCATCATCATCACCATACACCATTCACTCGCCACACATGCACATCTTGATTTGACTTATTGACTTGTTCTCTGGATCCATGGTGTGACTATGCAATAAATGTCTTGTAAGTATGTATTAGTTGTCTTCCACCTATGAGCTTCAGATATAAAAACCTTATTAGAGTAGGCTGAGAGAGAAGACAATGCCACTATGCCTCATACCAAAAATACCACATACTTTGAGCGAAGGCATATACCATTACTGCCTTGGAAAGGATCCAGAAATACCGCAAAAGAGAGATTTGAGAGAGTCATACAAGGATTCTCTGAGTTTTATTTGAAAATCTGCAAAAACTCCAGAGGTATAGCTGATCAAGAATAAGAGACATGGTGCTTGACTGGACTGTTCTATCTTTCAACTGCTCAAGACACAAGTGACGGTTGCAAGCCCCATGGTGAAAGATAAAATGAGTAAGTTTTAAGTCTTAACTGTTTACTCGAACTCAGAGATGAGATTTTGCTTGAATGCATGTGTACTTTTAAGGCATGAAACCACTGCAGAAAACTCTTGAGTCTATCCTTGCTCAGGGACGAGCAAGAGGTAAGCTTGGGGGAGTTTGTTGACGGTCCTTATGTATCAAATATAATCATCAAATAATTAAAGAAAAGGATCCAAATGCAACCAACACCCAGACTTAGGGTTTTAACTGACAGAATTCCACGAGTTTTGGTGTTTGTCTATTTCTGCAGGGGATTATCAGGAAATATGGAAGAAAGGCCCACACGTCGGGTTTACATAGAGATATTAACGTACCGCGCAATTTTCTATCATCTAGAAGACTCCAGAAGCCATGGGAACGAACGGGAAGGTGATCGGGCCTGGGGGCAGGGCGCCCACCCTGGTGCAGAGTCCAATCAGGACCTGTCTCGCGGATTACGCTCCACCGACCTAAAGGATCAAGGATAACCGTTCAATCAATGTCGGTTTGATCTGACGGCCCACGTTCACCTGAGGGGACTATATAAGCAGACCCCCTGGCCCCTGGAGGAGAACAAGTTCATCATAGAGTTGAGAGGAGCCCTCGAAGGATAACCTCTCTCCTAAATAGACTTAGAGCTTAGCATCTAAAGTGTGAGTAGAATTAGTTCTTCTAAGTTCTACTAGATTGAGAGAGATAGAGTGGAGGTGTAGATCGGAGGAAGCCCAGCCTATCGGTGTCTACTCCGAGGTTGTACCTGCGGGATCAAGTTCTCCTAACCCGAGGCTTGCTCCTAGGATTCTTCAGTAATTCGACTTCTAAATTCTAGTAAGTTCTTGTTTTATTGTTCTTTGGTTTATGAGTTTACTTTAATCTCTTCCAGTTGAGTTTAGAGTAATCATTGCTAGCGTAAACATGGTGTTTGGGCTAGGGTACTCATAGATATCCCCTGACTAGCTGGACCGTGGTAGTAGCGAGGAACATGACATTTCCGAGTTACCTTTGCAGCCCACATCTCGTTAGCAGGATGGGTAGGGTTTATAGGTGTGGGTCGAACATCCTCTGTGGTGTCTAGATTCCGTGAGCTTCCCCAATAGAATAGTAGATCATCTTTACCAAGGTTAGAACGAGACTACGGTTGTAGTCTTCTCTATACATCACTCACATCGAATCACATTCTTTGTAGCCTAAAGGTTAGTAGCAATAGATTTGGTTAGTCAGATGCACGCTTTCTCCCAGTGGTAAAAATATAAATACGATACTCTGGATAATCTCCCGGGTGAAATGCTCACCGATATCCGTGCGCTTGCGGATCATTTCCTGATGGCGTTACCAAATATCAACACTTGCTCAATGGGAGGGGTGCCCTATTGAAGGGTCGAGATGGCGGACTAGGCGGGTGAATAGTTCTTTCTAAAAACTTATCACATCGGCTAACCGAAACAAATGCAGAATTGAAAACTACCGGTCTAGCCAAGACTACACCCCTCTATCTAAGTTCTCTAGCACCTTGTATAAGATCCTAAACAAGCAAACAAGGTGCTACCTTAGCATGATCTGGTACCAAGTTATCATGAGCAATACAAAGTTCCTCATGAGCCAATGTTATCTCCTCATGTGAACAAGTAGTAACATAAAGTAGATGTTTTTGTTGTTCACATGTGGTCTTTAGAAATGAGTTTTCATTTTCCTATTTACTTGTTTTTGCTAACACATTTCTTAAAGCTTTTGAGAGTCTACATACAAGCTCAAAATTTGGATCATCACAATCAACAGTTACACCACCAATAGATACCTTAGTGTCACCATGTGACATGAAGCAATGTGGTGGTGTAGTGGATGAGCTTGTAGAAGCATCACTCTCATATCCATCATCTTCACCATCAAGTGTGCATGGGGTAGCATCATCTATTGCATCACTTGTGGCATCATCATCGTCCTTGTCAAGTGATCTTATGGTAGCATCATCATCACCATCACTTGACCATGAGGTGGAACAATCCTCCACAACCATAGTGTTGTGGTCATGCTCAACATCCTCATGTGCATCCACCTTTGGCACATCAACATCATTAGAGATTGCCCCATATTTGTCATTGAGATAACTCCAAATCTCATGGTTGGACTTCATGTCTATGATCTAACCAAATATGTTATCTTTCATAGATGAGTAGAAGATGTTAGTAGCTTGGCAATCGAGATGTAGGCATTTCTTTTGCGCTTGAGTTGCAACCTTTTTATCAATTGCACAAAAAAAGCCCACATCTACAATCCACCACATTTGAGGAGAAATAAACTTAAAATTGCATTGCATCCAATTTCTCCACCGTGCAAAGTGTGTGCCATAAAAAATGTGTGGACACTCAACATCTAGCCCGCAATCCACCATCCTCTCAGGTCGGTGAATGCCACAAATGAGAGACCTAGCTCTGAGACCACTTGAATGGTCAAGATGGTGGACTAGAGGGGGTGAATAGTCCTTTCTAAAAACTTATCATGTTGGCTAACTGAAACAAATGTGGAAATAAAAACTATCGGTCCAGCCAAGACTACACCCCTCTATCTAAGTTCTCTAACACCTTGTAAAAAGATCCTAAACAAGCAAACAAGGTGCTACCTTAGCAAGAGCTCACCTAACCAATTCTAGGAGCAAGGTCACACAAACCTATGCCACTAGTACTTTGCAAACCGGGGAGCTCCTACACAACTAGTAAGCAAAAGCACAAAGCTCCTAAGCTCATTAGCAAAGCTCAATAACAAGGCAACCAATGCCAAATTAGAGAGCGCAAATTACTTAGCTACACAAACGAAGCAATGTGACTAACAAGGTTACACAAACCAAATTAGCCACGCAAGGGGAACTACTTCTAGCTACACAAGCAAGAAGGTAACTAGCAAGCAACACAAGCTAACTAATTACAAGAGCAACTACACAAGCACAAGTATATGAATGTAAGAAGAAGCTTATGTTAGGGACTTGCAGACCAATGAGAAGAACAATGTTGACAAGAAGATTTTCTCCTGAGGTTCTCTTGGTTGCCACCAAGCTACGTCCCCGCTATGTCGACCAACACTTGGTGGTTCGACGGCTAAGAGGTGTTACATGAATCTCATCCTCACTAGGACACTATAAGAACCTACCCACAAGTGAGGTAGTTCAATGACATTCTCAATCCAATAGAGTTGCTCTTTGCGATCCCCGTGGGGTGAACATCGTACCTCTCATAATCTCTTCTCCAGAGCACTGCACAATCTGCGTGCTTTAACGGAGTCACAGGCCACCAAGCCATCTAGAAGGTGGCAACCTCCAAGAGTAACAAGCACCACCGGCTTGCAACATGAACACCTAGTGTCACTCGATGCAATCTCTCAATACAATACACTAGAATCACTCACTCACATAATCGGATCATCACTATCAAGCATATATGAGTTAGAGGCTTCACTAGCACTGCCCAAGCATGGACACTAAGTCCCACGGGTGCTCAACCTCAGCCAAGGCCGGCCACCACTTCTATTTAAAGCCCCAAGGGCTAAACTAGCCGTTGCCCCTTTACTAGGCAAAACATTTGGGCATCGGATGCGCTACAGGGAGCCATCGGACGCTCAAACCCAGCGTCTGGTGCTTAGGTGACAGCCACATGTCACTAGTCGTTTGAACTCGACCATTGCCACCAATGGCTAACACACGCGCTAGCCTGACACAGTAACACCGGACGCTCTGCTGGTCCACACCGTACGCAGAGAGGGTGTAAAACACGCGGGGTCACCAGACGCAACCGCCGAACACTCTCCTGGGTGTTCGATGCTCACTCTACGCCTATGCCAGCAACGGACAACACACCAGACGCTCTAGACCAGCGTCTGATGCCTCCAAGGCCAGCGTCCAATGTCAGTGAGAAACAATCCCACGACTTCTCCAAATTTCCCACCGGCACAATACAAAATATGCATTTCATTTTCTCAAAAGCACTGAATCCCGCCTCACTAGGAACCCAAACTCCTCTCTACCCTAGAAACACCACCTCCTTTGCAAATGTGCTAACACCACCCAGTGTACACCACCTTGTACAAGTGTGTTAGTTTTTTATAAACATTTTCCCAAAGGAGTTAGCCTCTTAACTTGCCACGCCACTCGATCCTAAAATGTATGTAAAGTTAGATCGCTCAAGTCGCACTAGATGATCGATATGGAAACAAGTTTGCCTCTCTTGATAGTAGGCGGCCATCTATCCTAAATCTGGTCATAAACTTCTCTACACACCTATGACCGATGAAATGGAAATGCCCTAGGTTATACCTTTGCCTTGCACATTCCATTCCATCTCCTCCAATGTTGATGCAACACATACACCAACCAAGCACCAAATGATATGATCCACTTCATATCATCACGTGACCATATTGGTTCATCGATCTTGACCTCACTTGCTCTTCACCGTTGCCTCGGTCCATTGGCGCCAAGTCTTGCTCAAGCTTCACCGTCACACGCGGTCCCTCACTTCAAAGCCTTCGACTTGCCCTTCACTCTTGCAACCGGTCCATCGAGCCAAGCCTCATCTTGATCTTCTCCACCTTGGTCATATGACTCCATGTCATGTCTCATATGCAGTGAGCTCCTCCATCATCACATAATCACCTATGGACTAATCTCCTATGTATCTCACATAAATACTATTAGTCCACCTAAGTTGTCACTCAATTACCAAAACCAAATAAGGACCTTTCACCTATAAGTGGATGCCTTGGACAACCCTCCTGTGTGTGACATGTATGTATTGCTGGTCTTGTACTTACCCTGCTTGTCATGTCCCTACAATTCCTTCTCTGCAAGCATAGCATACTGAAACAACGGGTTGACATTGTTAAATTCTTTATAATAAACAATATCCTAAATTTCTCATCTCAACCCTGAATAAAATCGACAAATAGAATCCTTGGGCCTCTCTACTATGCTACAACGTATCAAACCCTTTTGAAGCTCACCATAGTAATCCTGCACAAATTTATCTCTCTGTTCTAAACGCATCAATTTCTTACACAGATCTCAAAGGTAAGACGATGGAACAAATCTATCATGCATAGAAACCTTAAGTTCTTCCTATGAACGAGGTGTATTACCATATGAAGCTAAAGCAGTCCACCAAATAATAGCAAAATCTTTAAACTCATTGGTGGGTTGCCTAACTCTATGTTCCTCGGATACTTAATGGGCACTAAATTTTTGTTCTATTGTCATTTCTCAATCAAGATATGCCTCAGCATCATAATGTCCATCAAAAGAAGGTATAGTAAACTTAACCTTAGCATAAGGATCATCAGGAGCTCGATTATGGTTACCTCGATGGTGGCGGTTGTGTCGAGCCCTACCCATACCTTGGGTGTTAATTCGAAGACGATGGTTGAGTCTGTTTTGTATTGTTATCGTGTTATCAAGATTACCATTGGCATCATAGACATCAAGATCATCGTCGTTGCTGCCATTCTCATCATTGTCAGGAGCAGGAGCGAGACAAACTTCCAAAGTAGCTACCCTATCAGTGAGGTCTGATATCCGTCTATCCAACCTCTCCAGCTAGTTAACGAGCTTGAGTTCAAGCATCGCCTGAGTAACAGCTTTGATGATTGTCTCCTCCATGTCCTTATTAGCTTTGTGTACAATAACTTGTAGCTACTCTTGGTTGATGCACTCACTGAAGTCTTTGGACAGCCTATCACCTGATATTGTAGAGAAAAAAATAGGAACAAATTGTGAAGGTTATCCCTAATAATTGTACTACGAAGATGGAGTGGTGCCTCTAAAAAATGATAACAAAAGAAAACACCTTACCAAAGTCTTACTGGTGTTCTTACAAGCAAGGCAAAGGATACCTGAAAGATGTGGAACACCGCGATTGCAGAGATGCAAACCTTTGCTACTAAGAAGAATCTGTGGAGCTTGGAAGGCATACAAAGAGACATATATATATGGAACACAAAACAGAAAAAGATAGTAATACTAAATTATAGTTCCAATTGCTTGTTCTTGTTGCTGGCCTTATGAGTTCCAAGTACCAGGTGTGTGATGATCAATAAGGTGGAGAAACAAGTATGATAGACAACAAGAACAATAGAAACAAGGCATAAAACAACACACGCTAACAAAGTGTTGGTATTTCTTATGCACAATTAATATATGAAGGATTCCGCAAGCGCACAGAAAACTATTGTAGCATTTTACCGGAAGTATTCCAGGTATCGTTATTTATATTTTACCACTGAAAAACAATGGATAAAGATATTGATAGTTCACCATCATGTATCTACTAACTAATACACCAACTAGACTAAAGTAGGGGTAAATAATAGATGATAGGAATTATGCATATATGACACACACCGGAGAATTCTACGATAAAAGAGTAGATAGCTAAAGTGAGAGGACAACGAGAGAGTTTAAGGTTCCTAAATACTTCTTTATTACTAGGGTTCTATAATAACTAATTCATGGTAGGTAAAGCAATTACACAATAACACTTCGGGACATCAGAACACTAGTCACCGAAAGATGAGAAGGGGACTAGAAAGCTCTGACTACGGTCCTACAACACCAATTCAAACGTGGTGGAGTACGTCGGCCGTCAGGGCTGTCACCACCTAGGGCTACCACAACTATATGTAGAATTGGGTGCAATCTCAGGTAACCTATAGTCTAGACACCATGTCTCTACTATAAATTACTACTCTAATCATAATTAATAACTAGAGCACTCGATGCGGGTGGAGATCCTATGCTAAAGTATAACAACTATACTAACTAATCAAATGTAATGCATAAAAGTAAATAGAGAAGATAACATATATTAAAGTATAATTCTTACAAGAAAAGATACAAAGATATACCATAACTCTGACGACTCCTCCAAAGACTCCTCTAGAAGACTCCTCCAAAACCCGAGCGTAGTGCCGCTCTCCCTAACTCTCAACTAGAACTAATCTACTACATTGGAAAGTTTAGTCATAATTCTCTAGAGGTGAGAGGTCATCCATTCGAGGGACGTCTCTACATCTCCATAATGTGGTTCCCTCAGGGAGGGGGGTCTGCCTCTTTATTTATAGCCCAGAAAAGCCTCTCACCTCTTCTAGACAGGCGATGTGGGACTAATTCTTCCACTGTTTGCTCTGTTGGGCTATTATACATCAAGTTGGGCCTTCCAATCATCCCTCACGTGAGCCCACTCAAGGGACCAGCTTGGGGCGCCTCTCTTGGGCCTCTATCATGCCATATGAGCGTCATCTCACGTCATGGACCTTGCTTGGGCGTGTGGCCCATTAGAGGTAATTCTCCTTTGTTTGTAAAATTAATATCTTTTCACTCCGGACTCCAAATATAGCAAATGATATGTCCGTTTTGATCGTCTCGACGAGCCCGTCGCAATGGTGTAGTCCAAATCATCATTTGACATGCTTTTATTTGATGGAAAATTGCATATTCCTACAAAACAAGTGAGAACACCAAAACTCATGGAACTCGTTAGAATCAAACCCTACAACTATGCTTTATGGTTGATATTATGTTATATTGAGCAATAGTTGATGGTATAAAATAGGCATTAAGGGCCGTCAACAAGTTCCCCCAAGGTTATCCTTTGCTAGTCCCTTAGCAAAGCCTAACTAGTAAACTTGGATGAGGAGTTGCTACAATGCTTTCACGCCTCACAAGTACACAAGTATTCAAACAAGGACTCCCCTACGGATTAGAGTGAACTATTCTGACTCAAGACTCACCTATTTTTCCTTTCACTATGGGGCTTATAGCTATCACTTAGGTCTTGGGAAGTTGAAAGACTGAACAGTCAAGTCGAGCACTATGCTACCCGCTCTTTGATCAACTATTATTCCAGAGTTTTGCAAGATTTTCAAATAAAACTTAGAGTTTCCTTGTATGACACTTTACAGTCTCTCATATGTGGTATTTTGTATCCTCTCTAAGGCAAGTGAGTATGCCTTCTCTATGCTCTCAGAATATGTGGTATTTGTATCACTATGACATAGTTGCCTTATCTCTCTCACCCTACTTCTAATTGTCTTATGTGGAGCTGATAGGTGGGAAAGATAATTCAAACCTACTTGCATGTATTGCATAGTTTAACCATGGATCTAGAGAAACTAATTATACAATCAAGTCACATGTGCATGTGAGTGAAGTGAAATGAAGTGATAAGAATGAAAGGGTTTATGAGGGGTGATAACTGATGGTGAATATCTAATTCTATATTTGCTCCTTGGGGATAACATACCTCCCTAATCTGAGAACAAGGATTTGGCTATCTTTTTTTCTTTTGCATTGAGAATTTTGTCCTCTTTCTTTCTTTTTCTCTCTTTTTTCTCTCTCTTTTTTAGAGATCAGCCATCCCTTTTAATTCAATGACAACAGTAGGGAGTATCAACTGGAATAATTAGGGCTTTATTGGATAAGTAGAATAAGACAATGAATATTTTTGGGTGTCTTCTCCCAGTGTAGGAGTAGAACATTTTCTAAGTGGACGTGGAATGTGTGTGGGTGAATGAAGAAATGCGTACTCCTAAGTTAGGAGCAGCATAGGTGCGTGTCTCCAGGATAGAAACAACACAAAATGTAGTGCGTATACGTGGGTGGTACTTCCAGGAACAAAAGATAAGTGAGTAAGGGATACTTAGCTCGATGTACGGGGTTGCTCTCCCCCAAGCTGGATGTTGACATAGTCTGTTGAGATTGCTGGCGGGCAGCGAAGACAAACTGATCCTCCTAGAGTATCGTAGGTACTTGCTGTGAGAAACAACACTTGCCTGGTACGAATAGTACTCCGATAGGGCACAGGACGTCCTTCTGCCTATTAGTTCTTCTTGATCCTTTGAGGTCGATGAAGCTCAAATAGACAACAAAGCTTGTGGAACTGATTAAGCGTTTGTAATAAACCTCGAAGCTTCGAGAGTCTAGAACTTTCTTATACCCATTTATCTTTTAGCAGGATCAATATATTTTTTTATACTTTTCATATTTATAGTATGCAGACAAAAATAAATATGCTAAAACTTATTTTTGTGCCACCACAGTAGATAAGTATGTAAGCTATTGCATCACATATTAAATACATGGGGCTTAGTAGTTTTCTAAATGCAATGCAATACATATTTATTTTATTTTCTAATGCATAAACAATAAAGATGCAACTACTAATGCAGTTAAGAAAAATAAATATGCTTAAAGGAAAATGCAAATAAATACCAAGTTACCTCTTGGCGTGGCGTTCAGTGATTTTAAGTCCTCTGAACAGGACCTCTTACCATATTAATTCTTAGGTGATTTATCTGGTCCCAAAGGTGGAGACCATGATAGTTGCACCTCTTGAGATGGTGTCACCTATGTTTATTGCTTCTCCAATGGTTTGGAGTCAAGCACTAGTTCTGGGAGCTAGCAACATCTTCGCTTAGTGTGCATGTTCATAGGTCTAGGATCTTCACTTGTAGGATTCTCGAGGAGTTGACTAAAGTGTGTCCTGCTCATAGAGACAAGGCAAAGATCAAGTGCATGAGCTCTATTGGTGGGAAAACACCAACAGAACCAAAAGTTTTATTCATTAAACTCTAGCCTTTGGCACATTGAACGAGATAAAGTCGATGTTTATGTGTTTTGCTCAATCTAAACATGGGTGATAAGAACAAATGATTAGCAAGCTTGTAGCATTAAAACACTTGGCTGATTAGATTATTCAGCATTATGGAAAGATGGTCTATCTATGCATTTAATTTCATAATTATGACTATCATCTTCCAAAGATAGGATGTGCAATATTTCAGAACATTGAATTAAAAACTACAAGATCAAGAAAGTGATTCTTAGGAACAAGCATAAAGAACTAAAAATGATGAGCTAATTAGATTGGATCAAATGAGATTGTAACTCAAAGCATGTCGGACTCACTACTTATGTGAATGCCAAAATCAAGGAGGATTTTTTTGGAAGTAATGATCACTTACCAAGAGATGTTACCTTTAGTATTTGTAATACCTGATTTTAATTACAAAACTAGATATGCACCATATGTGAGTTTTAGAAACCAAATCTCACATATAGCTACAAATAAGGGGTAATATCAAAAGACAATGCGTAAATATATAACGTACTTAGTATAAAAGAGATAACCTTTAATAGCATACAGCGGACCGACAACTCCAACTTCGGGTATTAACTTCTCTCTACAGGATCCAACTGACTGGTTGATCACAAGCCCAAAACTTCTCCTGAGGTGAGGGGGAAATTGCAAGAGTGAGCACATATCGTACTCAACAAGTATAACCAGGGGTTCATGAGGCTCAAATAGCTGACACTGGTTTGACTGCATTTAGCTTTTATATGTAGATAGCATGTTTGTATTTAGATAGCCAATATCAAGGTAGCATAGTAAATCCCATAACCACATGATCAATTGTATACAGGAATATGAATAACACATATAAACAACATAATAAACCATCATTTGTCATCATTAATAATATTCACCAGTGTCTATCTATTCCGTCAGTTTTCCGGGCCGCCCGTATCCGTGGGCACGGCTCGTATACCAGATTTAACACTCTGCAGAGGTTGTACATCTTTACCCATGAGTCGGTTAAGAGACTCATGACCTCAGGCGAAAGGCTTTGAAAGGCTTCATAGTGATCCATGCCGACCTACCTTGGTAGTGGGTTACGAGGCTGATCACCTGAGGCAAAAGGGTAAATCATGACTCATGGGTAAAGATGTACAACCTCTGCAGAGTGTTAAAAACTGGTATACTAGTCGTGCTCACGGTCACGAGCGGCCTTGGGAACTCTTACATTAAGGGTGATGAATCTTGTGTTAAGAAACTCATTGATTATTGTTTAATGCTCTATATTATTTATGTCACATTGATCATGAGATTGTGGGATCTATACAATCTAGTTGTTATACTTGCGGAGTTCGTCATGGACTCACTCTTGCTATCTCCCCCACACCTCAGGAGAAGTATTGGGCTTGTGATCAACCAGTCAGTTGGATCCTCTAGAGTGAAGTTAACACCCGAAGTTTGGAGTTCTTTTCCGTGGTTTGCTGTCAAATGTTGTTTTTGATTTATTATGTACGTTATATAATTCATGCGTTGTCCTTTGATATTACCCCTTATTTGTAGCTATATGTGAGGTTTGTCTTCTAAAACTCACATATGGTGCATATCTGATTTTGTCCTTAAAATCGGGTGTTACAAAGTGGTATCAAAGCAATGCTGACTGTAGGACGCAAGCCTAGCTAGAACCAGACGTTTTAGAATGCTTCTATCTCTCCTTACTTCTTGCTTTCACCTTAACCTTGTTAATTGCTAACAAAAAAATTATGCTTACCTCTGCCCTATTCTATTATAAAACTTTGTCTCTATTCTAAATCCAACCTCCTTGTCTATTTAGATGGCTCATAATGAAGAGACCTTTGGCATGAATGGACAAAAGGACCTCGCTTTGCCACCCATAAAAGCATTTGACAAGGAGAAGCTTCTAGCCATGCAAAAGCAAGTAGTGGAAGGAATGACTCAGAATGGGAACTCTCAGCAGTGCATCTCAGGACCAGTGAAGAGACAAGTAGCAGAAGCTTGGAAAAATATGAGAACCCATGAGGTGTTGGTAGTAATACATCGGGATATCAGGATCAATGCCATTGTTGTAGGCATTATGGTCTTCCTTGTCTTCGGAACAGGTCATCTAAAAAGGAAGTTATGGTAAAATCAAATGGTGTGACTAATGAGGATAAGAAGAGGAAGGAAAAATCACTAGATCCAGCATTGGGAAGTGAACAACAATCAAATCCTATGTTGTCACATTTAGCTTTGAACTCTGACCATGAAAATCAAAACCTTGGAGATGAAGAAACTTCTCAAGCTAACCCCACTGCTCATGAGGTATGCATAGATGGATGGACCATCACTTATAAAGAATCAACCTCGAAGGATCAACCAAGTTAGGAAGAAAGCCAGCCAACCAGAGAAAAACCTTCAGAGTCAGCGAACTGATGACACACCGAGCAACACCTCAGTGGAAAATCATATCACGAAGGATCTAGCTAAGAAAAAGTGTTATCACTGCCGACAGGAAGGACACTATGTAAAGTCTTGTCCATAGAAGAACCAACAGTAGTATCATGAAAGAAGCCACACTGAGTTTAAGATATAGGAGTTTGTGCCCTTGTGTAATAAAAACGCTAGCAGCGAAAGTCGAGTTTGTGTGCCTTGTGAACCTTTACTGCTTGGTTGCATTGTCTTTATGTTTATGTTTGATTTGGATCTTTGTAATGAGTGTAATGATCTTGTGAGTTTCTTCACAATTTCATTTAGTTTATATGTCTAAGGCATAAGGATTAATGACATAAATAGTTGGGTTTTGGTTTTTCTCTTGTTACCTTATCGTGCCTTTCTAGAGTATCTCATCTTTATCGGCTTATGTCTCTGATCTTGGATGAATAAAAATCATGACAAAATTCTGGATGAGAGTGGACTTCAAGATCTTTCTCTGACCTCAAGAATCGGCCCCATAGCTATTATGGTTTGGAAGTTACAAAAATCACAAGATGATACAGTTGTGCTGTCAAGAACCTGGACCAGTTTTGGTTGCTTACTGTTTGGGACAAATGTAACTATGGAATTTGGAAAAGTATTCTATAGCAAAGTTTTAGATAATTTGCCAAGCTTTCTAACGGTATAAGCTATAACCCTATTGGATTAACAGAACAAAAGTTATGTCCATTTTACTGTGCTGGTGATTTTCTTATCGCGAGAAAATTTCAGGATATTTGTTTCTTCCTTGCACATAAGTTCCTTGGGATGTCAAAAGGGTCTCAATGCAAGATAACTTGTCAAGAAAAAGTGCAAGCTACCTTCCTTGTGCCTCCTAGCTGACCTTTCTTAAGGGGGTAGTACCTTGATATCACGAGTTGATGCATTTTCAACTCATCTTGAAGTGAGAGTTGTCTCTTGAGATATTCTATGATTATGATGATCATCTCTCCTTCTCGTATTATTGATGTGGGTCACTTGATGACAGGGAGTGTAGTATCCTATGGATCAGGAGCCCTATATGATGCCTCTTACTGATACGTGGGAAGAGAATGATGATCCTGCCTTTGAAGAATGTTATGAGTATGATGAAACTGAGTGCTATCAAAATAATGATACTCAAGAGCAAGTTGGAAGTGAATCAAATCAGAATCCACAATGGCGAAAGAGAAAAAGGAAAAGCCGTAAGATGCCTGCTCATGGAAGTAAGGTGCAACGAGACTATATCAATGGAAGACTGAGCAATGTGGATAGGCAGAACATTCATGGAGCTACCAAAGTGGTTGGTGGCTATGTTCAAGTAGACTCAGTGAAGTTTTTGCTCTGTTTGACCCGGGTGCTTCGCATTCTTTCATTTCTGCCGACTTGGTAAAGACAATCGAGAGGGTGAAGTGCCCAACTAGGAAGCCTTTGTTAGTTCAAACCCCAGTGGGAGAAATACAAGCAGATCAGGTGTGCTCAAATATCAATCTGGTCATAAACAAAGAAAACTTCACTGTAAACCTCATTGTGCTAGAGTCACTTGGTATTCCCTTGGTCCTTGGTAATGGATGGTTATGTGCACACAAAGGAGTAATCTATGGTACCCACTACAAAATGCTCTTAACAGCACCGTCAGGAAAAATAATTGAGTATCATGGTGGTCCACTGCTACCTGAGGAGGCAAATGCATATTAAGTTCCCATGTCTCTTGGAGTTGTAAGCTAAAGGAAATTAGTAGTCAAGATGGACTTTGGTCAATTATGAATAATAGTTATTCAATGGAAATTATGTTCACGAGGTGTGACCTTGAGACAAGTGTTTAAGTTTGGTATGCAAGTTGGGAAGATGAAAGGATTATCAAGATATTTTCCGGTTTCTCTCAGAGGATCTAAGCCTCTTCCGAATCTCGAGGACGAGATCATTTTAAGGGGGGTAGAATTGTAACAACCTAAAATTTGCTGGTTTTTAAATAGTTGAATTTGATTTTATAGTCAATTTTGTGAGCATCAAAATATAGGAAAAATAAATAAATTTGGAGAATTAAAAATTTAATATAAGTTTAGAAAATTTTTGATGCATACATGTTGGTGCATTTTTATGGTGATGATTGTTTTAAAAACAAAATGTCAATGTGCTTAAAAATTCAATTGGAAAATGCAATTGGAAAATGTATTTGAAAAAGAAAATGGAATTTTTTTCCCTCCCCCTTCTCCTCTCGGCCTGCTCGGCCCAATCCCCCGCGCCTCCTTTCTTTCTTCCTGGGCCGAGGCCCAGCCGGCCACCCCTTACCTTTCCCTCCCTCTCTCCTATCTGCTGACAGGTGGGGCCACCTTGTCAGCTCCTTCCTCCCCAACCGCCCCCCCTTGCTCGCTCTCAGTAACCTCCCGACCGATTCCCCCCGCTCCCACGACCTCCTCTTTCCCCCCCGCGCCCCGGTTCCTTTCAAGGAGCGCCCGAGCCCCCATCCTCTTCCCATTCCCTCTCCCCTCGCCTCAGCCTTCATCTAGTGCGCGTAGCAACCGCAGCGAAGGGCGCCGCCGGGACGCCGCGATCCTCCGCGCGAAATTCGTTCGAGCCAAGCCATTCTTGCCGTTTCCGTCGCGTGGGTGAGCTTCCCCTCCGTCCCCGCTTCTTCTCAATCAAATTCCATGCGATTTGGTGCCTCCTAGCGTCCTAGCCATGAGCTCCGAGGAGCCGGCCATGGCGCCGCCGCGGACCGCCGCGCTGGCCGCTCCCCCGGCCCCGTTTTACCCCGGGACGGACTCGCCTCGTCCTCCTCTTCCTCTAGGTGCTCGCGGATCAGAAAACTGTGGCCCGAAGCCCGCTCGCGACCAACTCCGGCGACCTTGCCGCCGGAAACCATGGCTGCGCCGCCGCACCCTCCCCCTGCTCCGGCCAGCCGCGCCTCTCTTCCCTCTCTCTCATCTCTTTCTTTTAATCCGGGCCGTTCATCTGTGATCCAACGGTCCAGGGCGCCCCGTACCCCTTCGAGGGTAAATTTGCTAAAGAGCCCCTGTAGTTTTAGGTTATAAAACCCGCAGTCCAAAGCAGAATTCCGGTTTACGCTTTGGTGATTTGAAAGCGTATTTCCAGCTCGGTTTGATTCAAAATACGTTTTCTAGTATTTTCAAAAATGCCACTGAGTTTGTTTTGGCCTTAAAATATTTATTTTAACTCCGATTTGACCCATTCAACTTGCGTTAGATTTGTATTTAAATTCTATACATGTTAGTAACCTTGGTTTAACAATTTGAAACTTTTTAATTTTGTGACCCTATTTAATTAAATACTTTTCTATATAAAATCTTAGAAAATTTATATCTTCTCCGTTTTAGCTCCGTTTCGATCCGTTCAAGTTGCGTTAGTTTCATAATTTCATAAGCTTTACGTTGGTACCATTGTTGTCTAGGTTCACCACTGTTAGGTTTCCTAGATAATTACAAGTCCGTAGATAGCCTTTGTAGTCCCGTTTAATGCGTAGATTTCACGTCGTAACTCCGTTTTCTGTGAATTTCTCGTTGTCGTGATCGTAGCAGCGTGTAGATGATTTTGGAAAACTTTTAATTAAATTTATTTACTGCTGGTGTAATGTTCTAATTCTAGTTTTGTTTGCTTTGTGTATGTGTGGCCTTGAATGCTTGTGTGTTGATGTTTGGTGACCGAGCCTAGTCAGTGGGCATTACTTCGGTGATCAAGATTAGAGCCTTAGAAGCAAGTAAGATCAGCAGGACCAGTAGGAGCAATTGGATCAAGGCAAGTATAGCATTTGGGATTTAATTCTATGACTATGATCTTGTGACTAGATTGATATAAAGCAACAAATGATAATAATGACTTTTTAACAACTTGAGGATTTATTCGTAAGTGATAACCGGGATGAAAGTGCAACCATGAGGGCTATAATGGCTCTGGCTTTAGTCAAGTATGAGTAACTTTTCTAGCTTGTTAGAGGTTACCCGTGTGGCGCAAATGGGGGATAGCAGACCGTGGATCCCCTGCGGGGTAGAATCACATGGACTGACTACCGAAACCAAGCGGCCCTAACTTGTTAGACGAACCTTTGAAAGACTTTATAGTGATCCCTGCCGACCTACCTTGGTAGTGGGTTACGAGGCTGATCACCTCAGGCGAAAGGGTAAATCATGACTCATGGGTAAAGATGTACAACCTCTGCAGAGTGTTAAAAACTGGTATACTAGCCGTGCTCACGGTCACGAGCGGCCTTGGGAACTCTTACATTAAGGGTGATGAATCTTGTGTTAAGAAACTCATTGATTATTATTTAATGCTCTATATTATTTATGTCACATTGATCATGAGATTGTGGGATCTATACAATCTAGTTGTTATACTTGCGGAGTTCGTCATGGACTCACTCTTGCTATCTTCCCCACACCTCAGGAGAAGTATTGGGCTTGTGATCAACCAGTCAGTTGGATCCTGTAGAGTGAAGTTAACACCCGAAGTTTGGAGTTCTCTTCCGTGGTTTGTTGTCAAAGGTTGTTTCTGATTTATTATGTACGTTATATAATTTATGCGTTGTCCTTTGATATTACCCCTTATTTATAGCTATATGTGAGGTTTGTCTTCTAAAACTCACATATGGTGCATATCTGATTTTGTCCTTAAAATCGGGTGTTACATTAGCTCTATTTCCCCGAAAATTTTTTTTTGGGTGTTACAAATTCTACCCCCCTTAAAAGAATCTCGTCCTCGAGATTGAGCAGTGCATAAACAAACAACTGTGGATATGACTCTCTCAAATCATCCTATTCCCCCAGGTGCTTTTGCTTCCGAATATTGATTCCATTGCACTTTGATCATTCTAAAGATCCAACTCCTGGTAACTCTCTTTATTTGTCTCTTAAGTTCTTCTAACTCATTTATCCTCATTCCGTAAGGTCTTTTAGCTATAGATGGAGTACCAAGTAGTAATTTGATAATAGTAAATTCAATGTCTCTGGTCCGGTAGCATACCTAGCAACTCATCTGAAAATTTGTTTGGAAACTTATTTACTACACAGTTTTGAAGATCAACATCAACATCTAGCTGGTTCATTGTAGCTGTGGGTGGAACCTGTACTGCTACATCAACACTGATTCTCTCTCCCTTTGGTGTTGTCACCACTGCTACTTTCTCTTTGCACTTAACCTCCGTAGTATATTTCCTCATCCAATCCAAACCCAAGATCACATCTATGCCTGAAGTTTCATAACCATAGAACTGACAGGGAAATCTACCCCCCTTAAAATGAGATTGATTGGGGGACACTAGAGACTAGCTCTCCTCTCCTTTTAGACACTACACATCATAGTCTTTTAAATTTGCTTGTACCAGGTCTCTTAATCCAAGGTTAGTTACATCACTAAATTCCAACTATCAGTACATTTTTCACAATTAGGTTGTTCCACTCTCAAATTGTACATATAACTTCGTAGACTTTGGTGTCATCTGATCCTCATAAGTATCACTCTTTATCCATGAGTATCAGCAATGACATATCCCTCCATTGATGTTAGCACCCTCCAATGGAATCATATCTTGAAACAAACCAACATACCCAGCACTTGATGTACTTGTAGATGTTCCAGTCATTAACCACTTCTTCTCCTTGTAACTTCTTTAATTAGGCTACCCCCCTTAATAAAGTCATTTAGGGGACACACGAGAGGTAGCTTGCATGCTTTCCAGACAAGTTAACTAACATTGAGAACTTCTCACATCCCAAGAAACTTATATGTAAGAGAACAAACCGGTATCCTGAAATTTTCTCATAATATGAAAACACCAGCGTAGTAAAACAGATATAACTCTTAATCAGTTACTCCAATAGTGTTATAGATTATACCATTGGAAAACTTATGAAATTCCCTACAACTTTCATATAGAAGCCTTTCTTAGATTCTGTCTTTAAGCTTAGATAAAATAGCCAAACATATTATCCATCCTGACGACAATGTCTCAGCACGAATGCAGTAAATTACAGAAGTCATATCTCGGCCTACAGAAATCATATGATGACGATCCTTACATTTTTGAAAATCTTAGGAAATCCTTTACAACTTTCGTATACCACTTTTTTCCAGATTCTGTCTTTAACTTGACTGAAAATAGGAAATGACAGATCTGTCCAGATTTTGAAACAGAACAGAAACATCCAAGTGTAAATGTCATATCTCAGGTTCTACTTATCCAAATGAGTTCCAGCTTATACCGTTGGAAATCTTAGCAAATTGTCTATAACTTTTCTATAGAACACTTTTCCAATTTCTATAGTTATAGTTCTCTAAAACAGTAAGCAACCGAAACTGGTCCAGATTTCTAACAGCACAACTGTATCATCTTGTGATTTTTGTAACTTCCAAACCATAATAGCTATGAGGGTGATTCTTGCAGTCAGAGAAAGATCTTGAAGGCTAGTTGTTCCCAGAAAAAGTTGACAAACTTTGCACGATCAGAACTTGAGATACACTATGATTATTGCAGACTGCTCTAGAAAACAGTAAAGGATAGAAACAGGATATAACCAAACCCAACTACTTATTTCATTACTCCTTATGCCTTAGGCCTATAAACTAAATGAAATTGTGAAGAAAATCCACAAGATCATTGCAATCATTACAAAGATCCAAATCAAGCATAAACATAATAACAAACCAATTAAGCATTGAAGGTTCACACTTCACTCAACTTGCGATACTATCGTTCTCTTCATAGTAAGGGTAAAGATCCTAAAATTCTTTTTCAACTACGTAAGCAGGTGGTAAGAGAAGATTCTAAAAGCTTATCAAATCAAGGAGTGAAGATGAGAAGCAAGTACTTTTAAAATAAGCAACAAGATAGAGATAAATAGCAAGGATAGGGATATAGTATGGATGAAAATACCAAGGTTTATAGAGCAAGGATTTTATGACAATTCCAAAACCTTAAGACGACCAATTTCTATCTAGGCTTGCGTCCTACAGCCAGCATTGCTTTGATACCACTTTGTAATACCCGATTTTAAGGACAAAACCAGATATGCACCATATGTGAGTTTTAGAAACCAAATCTCACATATAGCTACAAATAAGGGGTAATATCAAAAGACAATGCGTAAATATATAACGTACTTAGTATAAAAGAGATAACCTTTAATAGCATACAGCGGACCGACAACTCCAACTTTGGGTATTAACTTCTCTCTACAGGATCCAACTGACTGGTTGATCACAAGCCCAAAACTTCTCCTGAGGTGAGGGAGAAATTGCAAGAGTGAGCACATATCGTACTCAACAAGTATAACCAGGGGTTCATGAGGCTCAAATAGCTGACACTGGTTTGACTGCATTTAGCTTTTATATGTAGATATCATGTTTGTATTTAGATAGCCAATATCAAAATAGCATAGTAAATCCCATAACCACATGATCAATTGTATACAGGAATTATGAATAACACATATAAACAACATAATAAACCATCATTAATAATATTCACCAGTGTCTATCTATTCCGTCAGTTTTCCGGGCCGCCCGTATCCATGGGCACGGCTAGTATACCAGATTTAACACTCTGCAGAGGTTGTACATCTTTACCCATGAGTCGTGATTTACCCTTTCGCCCGAGGTCATGAGTCTCTTAACCCCCTTCCTAGGGAGGTCGGCAGGGATCACTATGAAGCCTTTCAAAGGTTTCGTCTAACAAGTTAGGGCCATTAGATTCACTCGGCAGGCAGATATAGAGCCCCCCTTCCATGGCACATAACCCGCAGCCTATACACATGGACAAAGGCCACACTATACCCAACGTGTCTAGCGATTCTTACGCCATTTAAGGTAACCGCTAACAAGCTAGAAAAAGGTCCTCATACTGAGCTAAAACCAGAGCCATGTAGCCCTCATGGTTGTACGAGTTGTCCCAGCTTTTGCCAAGGGATAAGTCTTTATGGAGGGTCAAGATCAATCCAGCAAAAGCCAGAGTTCTTTCCACCCTTTATGTTCAAGTTGCTAGAAAGCTTATTTTATTGTTTATTGTATATTCAAATATTCATGTTACAAGATCATGGATTATAATAAAGCACTAGCAAGAACTACCCAAAATGCATATCCAAATAGGCAACAAGGAATTCAAGATAACAATCAGCTATGATTTTGCTAAGGTCATCAAGGTGGACACATGCATATGATATATATTGTATTAATTGTGTATAGGTAACAAGGATGATCTCAAGTTATACTTGCCTTGATCAAAGCTCTCCCGAGCCTGCTGGTCTTCAAAAGATTGACCTTGATCACCAACGTATCGCTCACCGTCTATACCCGATCCACTACAACACCAACATCCCTTTAGCAACAAATGAATAGCAACACAAATTAGATATGTTGCAGTCGTTCCATAATAATAACCTGCCCTACGCCCCACCTCGAGGTCGCTCCATCCAGTTGCCCATGACCGTGTAAATCCACCACACCTCGCACGCGCAGAAGGGTGGCTGCAACCTCTCCTCTGATTTGGACTCCCGTATCCCCGTTCTACTCCTCTCGTCGTTGATCTCTCATACCCTGTCCTTGCCTATAGGCTGATCTCCACGCAATGATCTAGATTGAATCAGGTAACGAGGAATTTGGCGATTAGATCTGCAGGAACTTCCAGCCATCACGGACTCCTCAAGTCCTATGGCGCCGCGTCAACTCAGGAGCCGATCTGTAAAGGTCACAGTGGTCTCCTGAGAACTCCAATGGACAGTGCCATCCTGGAGGTATTTTCCTTCCCATCTTTATTCTCAGATGTGGTTTTCATTAGTAATTTGATTTTCATCACTCTTGAATTCCTAAATCATCTTCGATCCCTAAATTGATTTCCACTAATTTTGTGTGTATTTATTGTCTTCGATGATATCTTTTCTTTAATAAAAAAGCACACGCAGAAGCATTGTCAGTGGTATGGTCCTGGTGGTCTTTCACGGGGGTCAATATACTAAATTACCGTATGTTTTGGTTGTATCCTGTATTAGCGATGTCGAGGGGGCAATAAAATATTTTAACTTGTCAATCTCTGAAGACTATTGATTCTTTACTACTTTTCTTCATTCGATGATCTCCACATGTGAGTTCTACTCGGTTAATCTCCTGACTTTTGCAATGTCTACATTTTTTTTTCTAATTCACCCAGGTTGGACAAAAAGCTTTAAGCAAGCAGTACTAAATTCCTAGCAAGGTCTGGATACATGATTTTCTAGAATATCTTATTTCCCCTACATGTGAGTGCTACTGCGGTTTCCAGACCACATGACTTTTGCCTTGTCTGCAGTTTTTTCCTAATTCACCAAGGTAGCGCAGCAAGATTTAATAAAGCAGAACTAAATTCCCTGCAAGGTTTGGATGCTCATGGGTTTTCATTTTTTTCTCAAACTTTTCAATAAAAAATATATGCTAACGATGTTAATTACCTACCTAAACAACAAACAAATATATAATTATATATGTAGTTTTTTTGTCAACTTCAGTTTGATGCATCGTATGCATGCTTGCAGGTGTAAAAGATCAGTTGAATATGTTTGGACATCACTGGAAGCAAGAAGATTGAGAATCATGTCCCACCTGTGTGGGATTTTTTTTATTGCATCTACTACTAACTGTTTATTATCTCACATTTATTAATTTTCTATATGCTAAATATTGGTCTAGATAAAATTTCTGGATGATTTCTTTCTTGATAAGGTTGCATTGTATCAGTTACCTTGCGTCTGGACAAACAGTATTGCTGTAGATTGTATAGTGACATCGACTAATTCTACAGTGTATTCTTGATTTTTCTTTGTGCTGTTGCAGTCACCAGATTTCAGCTCCTATCTAAAATTTTCATTCCTCTTGGAGGGATAATCTTCAGAGTTAAGTGGTATTGACAATGCTTTTTACTACCAATTTACTAATTAATATTTCACTTTTTCGCGAGCAAGCATTCTTTCTGGCAGTATTATAATATTGTATTGGCTTTAAAGATTGATATATTATCGCAAATTGAGTTTACTTCTAAGTGTCGTATTAAAGAAATCCAACTTTCGTCTATAGGTACTAGCATCGGTGGAATGATAGCCTAAACTGAAGGAAGGAGAAGGAGGGCTGCTAGCATTCTAAGAGGGATGCCTTTATGTTTATATTTTACTACCATAGAACTTGTACTGTGGGAAAATTTGTGTCATGTATAATATGGATGGTAGTCATTGTAATGCAACAAATTATTTATATTATACATATGACTGACTATGCTTATTTCTTCCTATGTGTTGGATGATTTTGCATTGCTCATTTATTGTACGAGCAAGATCTTTATATTGTTCAATAAATTAATTTGCTGTTATATTAATGACGGCACCGGTTTATTCCCTGCAACACATATAACTGTTGCAGCAAACGAAATCTATGAGCTGCAACAAGCCATAGAAGTCATTCGCCCATGGTTAGTACGAACACAAAAAAGTGTTGCTATAACCCACCATTATGCGTTGCAACTTTGCAACGCTTATTAGTGTATGTTACCAACACATAACTAAGTGTTACAATAGATCCTTGCAACGCCACTTTAGGCAACGCATATTAGATGCGTTGGTATAGACCCTCCCAACGCATATATGAACTTTTAGCAACGCATATTTGTGTTGCAAAAGGGGGTGTCATTTTGTAGTGATCATCAATCAACAACACACAATCCAATGTAGACAATCATACACGAAGCAAACAAGCTATAATTAGAACAATACACTAAACATATAAAACAGTATGAAGAGTTTATAAAATGTTTCTACGCATCGCTACGATTTCATAGACGTAAAGATCGTGAAAATCGGAATTAAAACGTAGGAGTTGTGAATTTTCTAAGATTTTATATAGAAAAGTAATTAATTAATTAAAGTCACGAAATGAAAAAGTTTTAAACTGAGTAAACCATTTTACTAACATGTAGATCTTTCAAAGATGAATCCAATGCAATTTGAACGGGTCAAATCGGAGTTGAAACGAATATTTTATAGGCTATATAATTCCAGTGGCAAACTCGTAAATTCAGAAAACGTATTTTAGTTCAAACTGAGAAAGCGTATTAAAATCTGTTTGAAAGGGCGTATTATCGAAAGGGCGCTTTAGGACCGCGGGTTTATTCCTAAAAACAGCAGGGGCTCTTTAGTAAAAACGCGAATGAAAGGGTATGTTCTATTGTGAGCCGTTGAATCTTGATCTGATGGTCTAGGAGACATCGAGGGGATGGGGGGTTTCAGCCAGCGGCGCCCAGGAGCCAGACGGTGGCTCCATTGGCGGAAAGAGGAGAGACTCGCCGGAGTTCATGAAGAAAACACTAGGAAGCTCGGTTTTCGACGGGAAAAGTTCCGAAAGCAAGAGAGGACCCTCACGAACTCACCTGGGGGGTTAACGAAGCTCGGGGAGGCCTCGGGAGAGACGCGCGACGCAAACCGCGGGCGGCGGTTCCCTGCACGCATTCGGCAACGTGGTGAGAGCGCTATAGTGAGGTAGAGATTAAGAGGATGGGCTCAGAACCTTCGTCAAACCGTTGCGGAGCTCGGCAGGGGATCAAAACCCAAAGAAAAGCTTCGGATGATGATCTTCCACGGCGGCGGAAGCTGTTCTGCTCGCGGCGAGATCTAGGGCACGTTCGAGGGCAAACCGATGCCATGAAGATGGGAAAAGGAGGTCGAGGAAGATTCCTGGGGCTTTATAGGAGCTCGGTGGTTGATTTAAGGCAACAAATTTCGCGAAACAGAGAGGGGCATGGATTCGTTCGGTGTCCAGAGAAGAGACCGGCTTGGTCACGATGAAGAAGAAAGGAAAGGATGACTGATAAGTGGGCCCAACGCGCCAGCAGGAGAGGGGGTGGGTCCGGGCGACCAGTGACTCAGGGGGGAGAAGCTCCGCGCGATTGCTGGGCCACGCGTTGGCCCATGGCGTGAAGAAGAGAGGGGAACGGGCTCTAGCCCAGTTGAGAAGAAGAGGGGGCGCAGCGCTGGCCAGCTTGGGCCGAGGCCGAGGGGCGCCGAGCTGGGCCAGAAACTGGGACGAGGAGGAAGTTTCGTTTTTTTATTTAATTCAAAACCTATTTCAAATCCATTTTAAAATTTGTTTGAAAATATTTGTGCACTTTGGTCAAATCACTCAACATAATAAAATTAATTCTCTGCATGAATGCACAAACAAGTTGCTAAGCTTTATGATAAATTTTATTTTAATGAAAAATATTATTTTCCTATATTTCATGAGCACAAAATTTCACAATTAAATCATTTTAGCTCTATTTCCCCGAAATTTTTTTTGGGTGTTACAGTATTGAAGCATGTTGAAGTTGTAACATCTTGTGAAACTTTCCTTGCTTGGCTATCTTGTCTCCTTTGTTGTACTCCTTTCTTGCCATTATTTGTTCTCTGTCTTATTTGTGCTTAGACCTTTAGTTCTTCTTATTATTTTATCCCTACAAATCATTAGTGGACAACACATACCCAAATGAGTATACAAGTAATGACAAGGGCATTGTTGTAACACAAAGCTAAGGGTCACTTCCTATGCTACAAAAGAAATTGTTTTAACATACTTAGCATAGCATATTTATTATTCACAATTACTTATTTCCAAAGGATTGATTTTATTTTTCCATCTTATGATTTGACTATTGAATATAGGCATTGTGAATCAACTCAAACTCATAGAAATAATGTAATAGTAAATTTAGATATTGCAAACTAGAATGTGGAGCGATGAGGAAGAACTTGGTTGGATCATCTAGAGGAGTTGACCTTCTTCCTCATGTCTCAGCTTATCAACCTCAGAGGTGAGAGTGCAGAACGTTGTATGCTTTTCTCTTGTCAATCTTTTCTTGATTCTTGATAATTAGTAGTTGACAAGAGAATGCAACTTCATGGAGTGAGTTCTTTGATCATGGATCATGTTTTGTGGCACCCTTCTTTCTACTTGGCTACGCGTGAGTTATGTCTCCCTTCATCTCCAGTATGAGTTCATCTTAGGACTGTCCCAATTTATATTTGAGATTTTCTTGCAGGGGTTAGTCCAACAAAAATATTCCAATATCTACTATAGCATACTATCAGCTCAAAAATCAACCTAGACACCATGTCTAATTTTATTCAAGAAGGCATTTTAACCTAAGCACCACACTTAATTTAAAAATCCTTTTGAATGTAAGATCACCACTCCTAAACTAGGCACCATGCTTCATTTAAGAGATGTATGAAACTACTTCAAAGCCTATGCATACTATAGCAAACAAAGGTAACATGAGAGCATTATAGAGATTTACTCAATAGTGATGATAGAGTATGATCGCAGTAAGAAATATTGTTATATTTTTAGATGCAGATGAATTGTATGCATGCAGAGAACTAAACATGATGTGGATGAGAAAACTAAATGAAGTGGATGCATAGATGATTCAAAGTAAACATGTAGTGGTATGCAAGAAAATAAAAGTATAACTACTTATAAGGTGTAAAGCCCATGAGTAAGGCTATCTCACCTTGATCACACTTACCATGATGCACAACTCGGATGAGTGGCGTAGTGTAAATATCTGTCACATGTGATGGGGGTTGTACTCTTGTGACGACGACCTTTTCTCCAATCTACACATGGTTAGAATAAATAATATATATGTGTATACACAAATCTATGAGATGGCAGGGCTTTATTGTTGATGGATCATAAATGTTTAGACACTCTGGGTTCTTCAATCTTGTGGAATCTTGTCACAAGGTCAAAGCGGCATCTGATGTCCTGTCTATTCCACACTCAACAGAACAAAGGGGTAATTCTACTAAAGCTAGAGGCATACTAGATTAGCATATATCAAGATCATTATCAAAATCTTTACGCCAATTGTTTCCCCGGCAACGGCGCCAAACATGCTTGTTGGTATTTCTTATACACAATTAATATATGAAGGATTCCGCAAGCGCATAGAAAACCATTGTAGCATTTGACCGGGAGTATTCCAGGTATCGTTATTTATATTTTAGCACTGGGAAACAATAGATAAAGATATTGATAGTTCACCATCATGTATCTACTAACTAATACACCAACTAGACTAAAGTAGAGGTAAAAAATAGATGATAGGAATTATGCATATATGACACACACCAGAGAATTCTATGATAAAAGAGTAGATAGCTAAAGTGAGAGAACAACGGGAGAGTTTAAGGTTCCTAAATACTTCTTTATTACTAGGGTTCTATAATAACTAATTCATGGTAGGTAAAGCAATCACACAATAACACTTCGGGATATCAGAACACTAGTCATGGAAAGATGAGAACGAGACTAGGAAGATTTGACTACGGTCCTACAACACCAATCCAAATGTGGTGGAATACGTCGACCGTCAGGGCTGTCACCACCTGGGAATACCACAACTATCCGTAGAACAAGGTGCAATCTCAGGTAACATATAGTCTAGACACCATGTCTCTACTACAATGTACCAGTCTAATCACAATTAATAACTAGAGCACTCGATGCGGACGGAGATCCTATGCTAAGTATAACAACTATACTAACCAATCAAATGTAATGCATAAAAGTAAATAGAGAAGATAAAATATATTAAAGCATAAGTCTTACAAGAAAGGAACAAAGATATACCAGAACTCCGACTCCTCCTCCAAAGACTCCTCTAGAAGACTCCTCGAGAACCCGAGCGCGCCGCTCTCTCTAACTCTCAATTAGAACTAATCTACTAGATTGGAAAATTTAGTCTTAATTCTCTAGAGGTGAGAGGTCATCCATTCGAGTGACGCCTCTACATCTCCATAATGTGGTGCCCTTAGGGAGGGGGTCTGCCTCTTTATTTATAGCCCAGAAAAGCCTCCCACCTCTTCTAGACAGGCGATGTGGGACTAATTCTTCCACTGTTTGTTCTGTTGGGCTATTATACATCAACTTGGGGCTTCCAATCATCCCTCATGTGAGCTCACTCAAGGGACCAGCTTGGAGCGCCTCTCTTGGGCGTCTATCATGTCGTATGAGCCTCTTCTCACGTCATGGGCCTTGCTTGGTCGTGGGGCTCATTAGTGGTAATTCTCCTTTGTTTGTAAAATTAATATCTTTTCACTCAGGACTCCAAATATAGCAAATGATATGTCCGTTTCGATCGTCTCGACGAGCCTGTCGCAATGGTGTAGCCCAAATCATCATTTGACATACTTTTATTTGATGGAAAATTGCATATTCCTACAAAACAAGTGAGAACACCAAAACTCGTGGAACTCGTTAGAATCAAACCCTACAACTATGCTTTATGGTTGATATTATGTTATATTGAGCAATAGTTGATGGTATAAAATAGGCATTAAGGATCGTCAACACACAGCTCACTTTGCCCTTCTCTATGTGCTCCTCTAGATATTGTTTCTCTATTGCCCCTCTCTTTTTTCTCTTTTTTGGGCTGTCATTTTTTTTGCGAAATTTTGGTTTTTTATTTTTATTTTATTTTGATATTTTTTTTACTTAGAAGCACTAAAGAAGTAACCAAAGAAAATTTAAGCTTAAAGAAGTGAAAGACGTGGCCTGTAGAATTTTTTGAATATTGCAAAAATGTGAAAAAAGTTTCAAAAGGTGAAAAGTCAAACTTCAGAGACAAATTTGGAAAACCTTAGTTTGCGAAACCAACCAACGAGAAGACAGATTTATCCATTTTTTTATGATCGATTTTGATATATGGAACGTCGAAATCGGAGTTCGTATGTGAAAGTTATGCCCGATTCAAGAATCGACTCCAAATTAGAGGGTAAAATAGTCTGAGAAAATTTGCGACAGTGGCTAGAATTTGATGGAAACGGTAGGAGAAAACACATGAACTGGACCCTAACACGACCTAACCAGCAACATGACCTCGATTAGGACACAAACTCAATATATGGACTTTGAAATTGAAATATGCAAAAGCTATAGCACGGTGTAGGACAGAAAAATGATTTGGCACTAGACTTATGGGACGAACATGAAAACACTCGAAACTAAGGGTAAATGTGAACCTGACAGTATACCTGAAGATTTGATACCATTTGATGGGAACAAAGGTGGTCTGATCTTCGAAAAAGTTCTAGTAACTCTCGATTCGGTGAAAACGAGACACAGATCGATGAAACGATGAATCTGTTCTTAACATAATAATCTAAGTAAAACTCAGAACCTAATGAGAGTGGCGACGGCTGGATATAAAAGTCTAAGGGTCGTCACCACCCTTGGACATGTCCCCCTAACGGGTTCAACAACGATACACGGCCCAACGGAACCATGGATGGAACATCGAAAACGGAGTCAGATGTCCTGTGCGTCTGTTTTACTCCTTGCTGGTACTGGACTCAATAGGCTCGAAGTCGACTCCGGTTTGGGCTTCCTCATTGACTTAGGCACCCTTGTTGGTCCTCCACGCCTTCAAGCCATTCCTTATGCATCTCTTAGTCCTCTCCATGATTCCTAAGCACAATATAATCATTAGGTAGTAATCTATTTTTAAAATCATAAAAAAACTTGTTTAAAAACGAGCTCACCTGTAAATTTAATTGTCGTGCGTGAGCTCTTGTAATTGGACTTTAAATATCTTGAAGGATCATCTTGTGCATTCGTAAGAGTAATATCCTTATAGCTGCTGAGGCCGATCGAAGCGACGTTAGCACGAGGCATGGAGACGGTGGCATGGGCGAGGCCGGACGACGCCTTGGGTTGGAGAGGGGAGATGGTGAGTCGGCGACATAGGCAGACATGAGGCAGGCGAGACCGGCACGGAGGTGCGGGGAGACATTGAGACCGGGATGACAGCATTGGGTGCGGGGTAGCGCTTCCTTCAGCTCCAGAGCACGAGCTGCACAATATACGGCTACAAGCGATTATGTGAGCGTTCAATAGGATAGGATGGATAGAGAAATAAATAAGACCTTGTTCAGTTCGCAAAAACTTGCGAAAAAGGACACCGTAGCACTTTCGTTTTTATTTGACAAACATTGCCCAATTATAGAGTAACTAGGCTCAAAAGATTCATCTCGCGGTTTACAGATAAACTGTGCAAATAGTTTTTGTTTTCATGTATATTTAATGCTCCATGTATGTGCCGCAAAATTCGATGTGACGGAGAATCTTGAAAAATTTTGCGAACTAAACGAGGCCTAAAAAGAAATAAGGAAGGAAACACAAAGGGAAAAGGAAACAGCGCTCCGTCGCGTTGTCCGTGTTCAATGCGTCTCGGGGGCAAATCAGGCCACCCGCCAGGTTTTAGGCCCACTCTCTGTCGCGGAGCCAGATGAAGCTACAATTTTTTTTCTCCTACTCTCTCCATATAGATGACGTTTAGGACATAAATATGATTACCAAGATGTTATTAATTAAAAGTTAGTTTTTCTGTTTTGTTTTTATTAAATACAGCTAAGGGTACATCCTATATAGCAAACCAACGTAGCTTGTTTGGCCAAGGCTCCATGGCATTGCTTTTTTGGATTGCATAGTTGGGCGTGTGTTTGGGCAGTTTGTTTCGTTTTGGCGCTCATGCATTCCATTTTTTTGGGCCTGGCGCTCGTGCCTTTCATTTTTTCGACATCGCTGAATCTAACTCTTAGGCTACAGGAAAAGATTAATAAAACCGCAGCGGTGGCCTTCATTTCATCTTCCTGTAGTATTATTCATGCCACTTCGTTTGAGTACAGTACTGAGCTATATCTGTAGCTTAGCATGGCTGCTTGGAGGTCTGGTTTCGATCTCAACGAGCCGAGCGCTGAAGATGAAGACGATCCCGCTGCGTTCGACGAGCACTACGTCGCTGCGTTCAACCTCGATGAGCACAACGCCGTTGCGTTCGACCTCGACGAAACACGAAGCTGCGGCGATGGCGAGCGCGAGACGCAACCGGACTGCAACGACGGCAAGCGTGGGACTCGAGGCGAGCGGCGGGCGTCGGGCGAGCGGCCAGCGAGCGGCGTCCATCCTGCAGCGAGCGAGCATGAGGCGAGGGTGAGTGCAGCGAGCGAGCGCATGCGAGAGGCGTTACGAGCAGAGCAGCGTTGGCGTCTTGGCAATCTTCAATCAAGGTGCGGGCGATTAATGCATGGCAATGCGAACGGGTGGCTTCGAATGCGAACGAGCAGCGTAAATCCTGGACGAGGGGTACTTGGGTCAAAAACCACCCTCGAGAATCAGGACGTCGAGTATTCTCGCAACGCTCCAGTCTGATAAAACGATACGGAGGGAGTACTCTCTCCTGGCTTGTCTCATCGCGTTTTGCGCGACTTTAGTGCCGAAGAGGAGCCATGAATGACCGTTTGGTAAAGGAAGCTGAAAAATAGCTCCAGGAGCCCGAGTGCTGCAGCCGTTCAAACTTACGTGAAGTACCTATGCGCGCGTGTGGTTGGCAGGCCGTTTGTCAGTGCAAGCAAGTCTCTGATTGAGGCCTTGTTTAGATGCACCAAAAATTATAAAAGTTTACAAGATTTTCAATTATATTGAATTTTTGGACGTATGTATGGAGCATTAAATATAGATAAAAAACTAATTGCACAGTTTACTTGTAAATCGCGAGACCAATCTTTTGAGCTTAGTTAGTCTATGTTTGGACAATGTTTATCAAATACAAACGAAAATGCTACAGTGTCAAACTTAAAAAAAAAAATTGCATCTAAACAACTAAGAGGATGGGGGCAAGTTGAGGGGGAGAGACACGTCGTTTAAAGCATCTTCTTATGTCTTGTTTGGTTCGTATGGTAAAGTTTAACTCTTATCACATTAAATATTTAGACAAATGTATGAAGTACTAAATATAAACTATTTATAAAACTAAAAACACAGCTAGAGAGTAATTTATGAGATGAATCTTTTAAGTCTAATTAACCTATAATTAGACACTAATTACTAAGTAAAACGAAAATGTTACGGTATCTGTTAAACTTTAACGCTCTTAGGCAAACACCCCCTTATCTTACTTTTCAACGGAGCGAGATCAATATGACTTTTCTCGCTCGCTCGCTCGTCTCCGTCGTCCGGAACCAAATGGAATCCAAATTCCATCCAAATGAACAACCAGCGACAGACAGTTCTGAGGCTCCCACTTGGTGTTAGATAGCGATCGAGCGAGGTCCAGTAATGTCGCTGTGATCTGCAGGCTAAGTTGTGACCTCGCTTTCCTTTTTACTATTCATCACCGTACCGCCTTTAATTAATTAATTATTACTTAGTACTTTTTTTAATTTGTTACGTGTCAGAGCTTAATTTCTCTAATTAAGTGATAGCCCTATATGTATATGGACCTGCAGTTCACGCTTCGTATTGGCCCGGAATCATCTACGGCCTTGTTTAGATTGGAGATGAAAAATTTTTTCTGTCACATCGGATATGTCGGAAGGGGTTTTTAGAAACTAATAAAAAAACAAATTACATAACTCGTCAGGAAACTGTAAGACAAATCTATTAAGCATAATTAATTTATCATTAGCACATGTGGGTTATTGTAGCATTTAAGGCTAATCATGGAGTAACTAGGTTTTCAACTAAACTGTGTAATTAGTTTATTTTTTTATCTAAAATTAATGTTTTATTTATGTGTCCAAAGATTCGATGGGATGGATGAAAAAATTTTAGCTGAAGAACTAAACAGGGCCTAATAGTGTGATGATGGGATGCACAGACGTGACATGAGAAACACGGTTTCGCATGCTGATTACTGAGGCCTTGTTTAGATCCAAAAGTTTTTTAGATTTTGACACTGTAGCACTTTCGTTTTTATTTGACAAACATTATCCAATCACAGAGTAACTGGCCGTAAAAGATTTATATCGCGATTTACAGGTAAACTGTGTAATTAGTTATCTTTTTTATCTATATTTAATGTTTCATACAAGTGCCGCAAGATTCGATGTGATGAAGAATCTTGTAAAGTTTTGAATTTTTAGGTGCATCCAAACAAAACCAAGATAACCGACTGCAGAACGTGGACACGCATTTTGGTCGGAGAAATGATCTTAGGCCTTGTTTAGTTATGAAATTTTTTTTGGTTTCGGAACTGTAGCATTTTCGTTTGTTTGTGACAAACATTGTCCAATCATAGAGTAACTAGGCTTAAAAGATTCATCTTGCGATTTACATGTAAACTGTGTAATTAGTTTTTATTTTCATCTATATTTAGTGTCTCATGCATGTGCCGCAAGATTCGATGTGACAGAAAATCTTGAAAAGTTTTTTGTTTTTGGGTGAACTAAACAAGGCCTTAGGACTAAATAAAGAGTACACCTTGCCTGCTACAGGTCTTGTGCCATGAAAATCTACATGCATGCATGTTCTTAATTAAAAAAAAAAACTAGTACCCAACCAGCAAACACATTTACTGTATCACGTAGTGCAGCCTCTATATATATATATATATATATATATATATATGCGTGTGTGTGTGTGATGGTAGTACATAGCATATATTGCCCAATGTGATCTAGTTCTGATGACCCTGGTAGTAAATAGGCAGTGCGAGTAAATAATTAAAAGTTTATAAGAACAAACCTACATGTGACATGATGTGCGTGTGTCGGTGTGTGTCGTGTGTGCATGTTAATAACATCACATAAAACCGACGAAGGCAATTGAAACAAATTACTGTAATTACGTACGTGAAGTAATAAAGTACGTAAAACATCACTATCCCACGTGGCCACATGTGACACTTGTCTTTCATCCTGGCTGCTTTCTCAGGATGATGGCAATCTCGTACATAGGTAGGTCCGGGTGTTAGCGTGAGGGAGCAGATATATGGTGCTATGATCGATTGAGCCTCTACATCGCATCATTGTTGAAACATGTGATTTTGCCATTACATACGTCTTTACAATCTTAACCAGGGAAACTGATTTTACGATTCTATTAATTAGGTAGTTATCTATTGTTTTTATGCATGGTTTTTATGGCTACGATTTTATCTAAAAACCTCTTGTACGATTTAGAATCTACAATTTTGACAACATTACTTCCTATCTCTCTCTCTCTCTCTCTCTCTCTCTCTCTCTCTCTCTCTCTCTCTCCTGAATCATTACCTTATATCTGTTTCTCTCATGTACTCATCACTGCACTAGCAGACATCGGTTTCCTTTTTGCAGTTCATCTTTTGCTTGGCAAGGTATCACTCGGTTACAATTAGGTTTCACGGAGGAATTTATCTAAGCGATGGCTTCATAATTTACAAGGAACATTTATAACTGTTCATGGGGAATGCAGAGATCAAATAACAAAACTCAGCTGAAAATATATGTTACTTCTAAAAAATGAGCAAGTATGGTTTTTTTTATCAAGCTACCACTCTCGTGTACGCTCTATGATGGCAAGCACTTGTTTTATGGATATGATATCTCTTATTAGGTCTAACCAACAACAATTACAAGAACCAAATACAATGCGACACATTTGTAGTGACCTAGGCCCTGTTTGGTTTTACCAACTAAATTTTAGCTAGCTAAAATTATTTTAGCTACTCTTGGGTGACTAATGGAACTAAACTATTTTAGCTCCTTTTAGTCAATGTGTTTGGAACTTTAGCTACTAAAGTGACTAAAGTTTAGCTAAAATTTAGTTGGTGGAACCAAATAGGGCCCTAGTCTCACACTCACTGATGCGTGCAGCCAGGAGTCTATGGGCCATACTAAGCAGATTCGTTGATTTTTCAATGACGTATACATAGTAATGAAGGTTATTATTGAGAGCTACAGTACGCATATGATTGGATGAGAGAGAAAATGACGAACACAAAAATAGACAATATAGAGAATCCCAAATACTTCCATGTATATTTGGTCATTATCTTTCTTCCTCATTCTTTGTCATTGTCCCAATGTAGTCACTTGTGGCTTTTCTCGTTGCAACTCTCTCTCATTTTGCAAGCTAGCTTGTCTCCTCACTCACCTATCTATTCTTGTCTGTCACTCAACCTCAACAACTATTGACCCTACAATGCACAACCACATCAGCATATCATGTGCAACATATAAAAGTGCATCTTGTAGCATCTTTTGCATAAACCAAACCACAGGTTTCATCGGGACATACCAATAAATGCTCTCTTGAGAGGGACTCCTTTCGATGCACACATCTTGGGTTGCCTAGAGTCTGTGCAGGCCAGCCTCCTCATGCCAGAGTTGAGAGAACATCACACAAAGGTTGAAAAAGGAGAGAATTCTTGTTTACCCTTGGATTTTAATCATCTTCCTTTCTTGGCCTACAAAAAATTTCCTTATTTTTTCCCAAGGTTTTTTCCCTAATACGGCCTTACCATGAGGTTGATCGATCCATCTCTTCCATGAGTTGCTTGTCAGGTTAACAAGGAATGTATCAAAAAAATGGTCTTTAAGACATCATATTGGGGACTGAACACAACACCGCCAAAAAAATGATTTCCTTGAGACGAACCATAGAGCTTCACCACTAGTGAGTTTCTCCTAGGATTAAATTAAAAAAAAAATATTTTTTACAGCCAATTTTCTACAGGTGGAGGAACTTCATGATGAGGCCAATCAGCAAGCTGCAACCCCTACAGCCTCGCTTGCCATGAACATTATAACATCACCAAATATTCAACGCTTTTCACATGATGCACTTGTAATCTTCTCAACCTCTCATACAAATTTTATACTTGTGATTTAATAGCTGCTCAACCTAGCATTTATCCATTTCTCATATTCATCATCTACTTCAGGTTGGAAATGAGGTCATCTTATTTGCCATGACGAGTAATGAAAAAGTGGCTAAAGCAACTGTTGTTTCAATTAATCCAAATAATAAGCTAGCAGATGAGGCTCTTAGAACGAAATTTTATGAAGTTATTGTGAATATTGTCCTCAAACATGAAACATTAGTGCCACGCCCTTATGCTGAAATCAAGACTCTAGGCGATTTTGTACAGATGCCGATTGCTTGGCCATTTAATCAAGTAATTAATGACCACTTTATTCTATTCTCTTTTTTTGATATATGATGAATATCTACAGTTTCTAACTAATGATACTTGACAACTGAAGGTCTACAGTCGGTAACTAAGATTTTCTCATGGTATTGCTGGTTCTTCTTATAGATTTTCTCATGGTGTTGTAGGATCATCTCAGAGATGCTAGGTGGTGCTAGCTTGTTGGCAGGAAGGGTGTTGGGAGCAAATTTGGTGCAGGATCTTCTCATGGGGTTGTTGGTAGCATCTTGTTGATAGGAAGTCATTAAATTATCTTATGCTGAACTAGATGCTAACTTTGAATGCTTTTGGACTACAATCTGGTAGTTTTACCTTTTGGACTTGAACCTGATGGTGCTATCTTTTGATCAATGTTGGATCACTTTTAAATGATGGTTTTTGCTGAACAAGAAAACTTGCTAGCTGCACAACCTGATGACTTTCGTATCCATGTATGTTGGCTTGGTAGCAATAAGCTTAAGCTAGTGTCATGATTATATATGGACTCATTTGATATATGATGAATGAGAGTATGATTAATGTACCCATTTGTGTATATCATTCAATATTGTATTGGTTCTGAATATGATCTAGTTTTAAATACCTCAAGATTATTTTTTACCTATTAAATTGAGCTCAATAGATTGTCAGTCACTAAAAACTCTAACAGTCTGTCTTCCTACAAGTTGGACCATTGAACTGTCCGTCACTAAAGTTTATGTCTATCGTTGTATACATACAATGATGGTTTCATTAGCAACTTGAGTGGTCCGTCGCTATAACTTTTAGTAACAGACTATCCATCATTGTACACCCATTTAGCAATTCCAAGTCAGTCGCTTCACATTACCAATAGTCTTTATAAATCAATTAGTAGAGGTGATAAAAACACCAACTGCCACTACAAATTGATTTCAAGAGGTGGGTGCATATTTGCCTCTAGAAATCTAAATGCTCTTGAGTAGAGAAGGTTGCTACACCCATCTCTATAAGTGAATAATAACCACCTTTACAAATCCAAGTAGCAGTGATAGGCTCCGGTGATGTTGCGTGTTTTGTTCTACGCTCACTTTAATCACTCTGTACTTGCTTGGCTTCTTGTCCAAACCTAGGTTAGCGCTCCACCACTTCACTCTGTCTCCATGTTTTTTTGCCATTCTTATCATACTAGCTAACCTAGACACTTATGCTGCTCGTGCAAGCGATCAAGATCAACATACTATGACCACTCGATGGCTCTCCCCCAAAATCTAATTTCCATGACTAGGGCTAGCACTAAGTCATCTAGTTCACACTACTAAAAAAAAATCTTTTGCGTGACATTTTAGAATAGGTCTCAGAGGCAGGCAATATTTCCAACCGCCTCGGTTAATACCTCAGATTGATCGAGGCGGTCATTTTTTATTAACCAAGGCGGTTGCAAAAAACCACCTCGTAAAATTTGTTAATCGAGGCGGGCATTTTAATTTAACCACCTCGATTAATGCCTATTAACCGAAGCGGGCATTATAACACAACCACCTCGGTTAATACATTAACCATGGCGGTCACATTACAAGGCCCGCTTCGGTTAAATGGAAGCCCAGACAGGCATCTAGAAATGAGACAAACCTAATCAACCTGATATCACTACTTGACTATATATAGAGTGAGGAAGTTAGAAACCCTAGCTCGTTCCTCTCCCATAGCCGATTCTGCGGCGCCTCCTAGATAAGATCAGCCTCTTCCTCTCCACTCATAGCGCCTCTCCCCCTCTCCACTCACCCAAGCCTCTCCATCTCCTAGATCCCCAACATGCCCCTCCCTAACGCTCCCGGTGGCACCCCCTCCCCTCCCCTCTAGGTGGCGGCTTCTGTTCCCCTCCCCATCCTCGTGCCCCCTCCCCTCTTAGTGCCCCCTTCCCCAATCTACACAGGCAGACACGTCCACTAGCCTCGCACGGGTGGTACACAGTGGTGGAGCAGCAGCGGATGATAGTGGCTCCAAGCTCCCCGGTGGTGGATCCAAGCTCCCCAACGGTGGATCCGTGGCGTCCAAGCTCCTCCACGGTGGATCCAAGCCGTCCGCGCACCCCGGCGACGGATCTAGCTAGCCGCGTGCCCCGACGCCGGATCTGTGCTGGCCGAGGTCGACTGCTCCGATGGCGGATCTAGGGTGACGTATATATAGGTGCTCCACAGCAACATACTGGTGCTCCATGGTGGTGGCGGTGGCACATCAAGCACGGGGCGGCGGCAGAGTGGCATTGGGCTTGGCGGGCCCATCGATGGGCTAAGTGGGCTCATTGGCGGGCTATTTCTTTTTTTTATATATTTTCTAATTTATTTATTGAGGCGGGCAGGCAACCGCCTCAGATAAGGCCTGATTAACTGTGACCTTTCGTTTGAGGTGGTTGCAAAAACCGCCTCGTTTAAGCCTTTTTGCCCGCCACGGTTACGATCCGTGTAGTAGTGTCATGAAACTAAACTTAAGAACAAGTGCAACATATATTGAATGCACTGGCTACAAGGTAATAAGATGCTGTAGTGCTTGTGTGAACTACAAAAGTATGTTGAACTACTTGAGAAATAACTTAACTAATTTCAACTAACAAAAACTTGTAGGTGAGCTATGTATGTCGCGATACCTTGTAATGATCCTAAGTTGTATGTCGCGATACTTTGTAATGATCCTAAGTTTTTTTTTCATTTAGTGGATAGCACAGATGATGTAATTCTAGAGCTAATCGAATTAATCAGGTTAAATCAAGTGTCCATTAAATGATAACCACTTGGTTTAGCATTAAATCATAACACGAGGCCCTTCGGGCATCCACAATGGTAAAAGTTAATTATTAGTTCTAAGCTGATCTCTTCAATAGTGCTAGCTTTTAGCAATGACGACTCGTAATATAATTAAACCCACGTCACACTATCACATGATCTTAGAATGCGTGTATGAGCCTAGCTCTTGATCAAGAATGCTAAGAGGTAGCTTATGAATAAGTCATTATGGGTTCCCAAAAGGCCATAACTGTAGAAGATCTTGGCCTCGTGTTACGGTGTACTTTGTAGCCAGTATAAATAGGAATATATCTTCGCCACCCTCCTTAGAGGTAATATAATAAGGATATGAGAAAGGGTTTTCGTGGTTGTAAACGTGATTATTGCTATTGGAAAGTTAAGCAGTGCTGTCTATATCACTGTGACATTCTGTTGTCATGTTTAATTGTTGCTGTTTCTTTTTTACCTTTACCTTTTTCCTGTAGACAATTGTGATTTATAAACTGTCATATTTTGCGGTTGCTGTCGTGTTCGCTGCTGGGTCTCTGCTCCCGCACTTATATAAATTGCTCCACCCGCCCGAGAATGAAAGCCCAGGTATAGAGGCTCAGGTCCCTGGAATCGAGAGTAGTAATCGCAGCTATATTTCCATGGCGCCTACGACGATGTGGAGCGAGACTGCAATGCTCGTCATCGACATGCAGGTAATATCTGCTGGTTTGTGTGTTCAGCTAGCTGGTTTCCATGGTCGATCTTTGGTTCTTGGGCTGCTGCTGGGATCTGATGGACGGCACTATTGCTGTTGGCTGCAGAAGGAATTCGTGGATCCGGCAATGAGCAGCCCAGCGCTGCTTCCCGCCGGCGAGGCCATCATCCCTGCGGTCACCGAGGCCGTCGCCGTCGCTCGGCAGCGCGGCATCTTCATCGTCTGGGTTGGCTTTCTGTCGCTTCTGACATACTGCTATATTATAATTGAAGGACCAAACGAGGCATCCTGATGAACTACTGAGCCCGTTTGCTTAGCAGAAAATCTCTGCTTAAAGTACTATTCGCTGATTTTTTAGAGATAAAAATACTGCTAGATTACATCGTACTTCCTCCGTTTCTAGATTTTGCTGTCATTTAAATATACACTATATATGTTTAGATACATAGTTAAAGTAATTATCTAAAATGCCAAACTATGTTATAATTTAGAGCGAAAAGAGTATGATCTAATAATTAACTGTACTGTTAGGTGACCGTGACCGAGTTATAATAACTACAACACTTCAGCTTTTATTTTACTGATCAGATCTTTGCTCCACAATTTTCGTGTTTTAAAATAGGTATGTACCATTTGCCTAACTTTCTCTCTCAGAACAAAAGTCATATGAGCATGTGCCAACACCTAATAGTACTAGTGATACTTACTCTAGAGTCTTTGACAAACTGGTGACGAACTGACGATGGAACGCCGGAGGCTCAACCATCCACATCAGCAAGAAAAAACTTCGCCCTCCTGCTTCTTCCTTTCCAAATTTTCAAAGTATAAGTCGTTATAAGAATCTTAGAGAGTCAAAATATCTTAATTTCGACCAAACAAATATAAAAAAGTATAAATATTTATGACATCAAATAGATATATAAAAAATATAACTAATAAAAAATCTAATGATATTTAGTTAGTATTATAAATGTTATTATTTTATCATATAAATTTTATTTAAGATTCATTGACTCTCTAAGATTTATAGAGTGACTATAATAATTTGGGAGGTTGAGAGTATCTCTTTACTGTAGTGTTTTTATAACGTATCTCTCTCGCTCTGCTTACTCTCAATTGTCACCCTTCTACCGTGGTCCATGCATCAACCATGTACTGCTGGCTTTGCCATGTCATCTGGTCCTTGAAACATCACCGAAGGGGGAAAAATATGGCTTTCTCCTCCGCTCGCCTGCACTGCTCTGCCCCATCATGGCAGCTGTCCTCCGCCGCCGTCCTACCTCCAACCATCTGTTCCTCCATGTCCCATTCCACGGAGGCCGCATGAGGACGTTGAGAGGCCCATGGCACCCGCTCTAGCCTTGTTTAGATCCAAAAAGTTTTTGAATTTTGACACTGTAGTATTTTTGTTTTTATTTGACAAACATTATCCAATCATAGAGTAACTAGACTTCAAAGATTCGTCTCGCGATTTACAGACAAACTGTATAATTAATTTTTATTTTCATCTATATTTAATGTTCCATGCATGTGGCGTAAGATTCGATTTGATAAAGAATCTTGAAAAATTTTTAGTTTTTGGAGTGAACTAAATAAGGCCTATACGCATGTGTTAATAATTAATAAGAAACAACTTAATAATACCACAAGATTCTCGTGATCTAAATGAGACATAATAGAACTTTCTTAGCCAATTACAGTATGAGGACCAAATGATTTATTCCACTATCAGAGGTCCCATCCAATAGCGAAGCCAAGACATTCTACAATGTGTAGAAAAGCAACAAAGATAGAGGGTGGGCCCCTCCCAGCGTCCAAGTCCCACTCTTAATGAATCATTTAGTTCAGAAACCCTGTACTACGTAACTTTTTACTCAAGTTTAGTGCCTTATAGTGGTAAGGTAATTATATATATTTACTGCCTTATTAGTTCCAAAAAGTATTTTTATCCTAAGTCAAAATTCTTTAGTTTCATCAAATTTATAGAAAAAAAATATATATTAACATCCACAATATATACCAAAGAAATTCACTATAGCACAATATAGTTTCTGGTATATTTTTTATAAACTTGAACAAAGTTAATAAGTTTGACTTCGAAGAAATTTAAACCAATCTATATCTAGAGAGTATTAAACTATATGATTATATATTGCATTAAAGAACAAGGAAAAAGTTATTCCATTGAACTGTGTAACAAACGTCTTCCTTATTTAGATACCATCATATTTCACCAATTCTTGCAACAATTTTTCTTGGGTTTTCTAGACTCACAAAATTGAAGTAAGTTGTTTTCCGTTCTCTAGGAACAATAGGAACCAAGTTCCATGCAACAAATAACAAGATGAAAACTGCAAAATAAGATGCATATGCATATACAATTACTACTACGTCCACTTGTCATTTTATTTTTCGTACCACGTTTTGGGATCAAATTCATCTTTAAACTGATTTTACTATTTTTAATTCACTTTCATATTTACAAGTTAAAATTTTTCTCAAATAAATATTGTTTAATTGGTGTGTAAGGTTTATATATTCTTGTCATCCAAAACTATATCGATTGAGAGGGTCTCCAACTGATTTGGGAGTTTCTGAATACGATTTGAAACCTTAATACAACTTATAATACATATTCCAATTTAGTGAGATTAAATGTAAAGTAAACAATTATTAAGGCCCATGCAAGATTTAGGAATAGAATACCACAGATGGAATTAGAAGTAGTATTGATGAATAGGAAAATGGTACAAAAACATGGGCACATGGGACCACCATGGAAAATGGTAAGGATAAAATATGGATGTGCATGTGCTAGAAAAAAGATTGACTGAGGTAATAGGTGAAATATTTGTTTGTTATTATTTTTATTTCATAAAACAGGGGAAAACCCTTGTTTAATTTCAGATTAACAAATTTTCTTCCAGGTCTAACTGTTGTTGCATGCATGACTTGTTTCAATTGGACGAAACATGATATTGATTGTGACTAATGAACGGCAATGTAGGTTGTGAGAGAGCATGACCCTACAGGAAGAGATGTTGAACTGTTTCGCAGGCACTTTTATTCTAGGGGGAGTGGTCCGGCTGTAAAAGGTTCCAAAGGTGCAGAGCTGGCCGAGGGGTTTGTTATCAAGGACGGGGAGTACAAGCTGGTGAAGGGAAGATTCAGCTCTTTCTTTGCCACCAACCTCGATTCTGTCCTCAAAACTTCAGGGATCAAGAACTTGGTTGTAACTGGTAAACACTCATGATGCATGCAAATCTACCTATATACAGATGTAAAAGTTGTTTTCTGTCTACAACCTATATACAGATGCAAGTCGTTTTTTTTCCAATGCGAGTCTCCAGCTCCATTGTCCCATTCAGAAAGAGCTGCATGCCTGCATGGTCATCTTAAAAAATGAACTTGTTAATTTTGTCAGAGGCTGTCGGAATTATTTGAGTTCTTTGTTCAGCACTGCAACCTGTTAATCATCATCATTATTTTCTGGTTAACAGAGTTCAATACCACATGGTATCATTATTCAGTTATTTTATTTATGTGTTTGTTTTTCAGGGGTCCAAACACCAAACTGCATCAGGCAGACTGTCTTCGATGCTGTCGCACTGGACTATGAGAAAGTTACAGTTATTATTGATGCTACAGCTGCTGCTAATCCAGAAATACATTTGGGTGAGTAACCATGCAAAGTGTTACACTCCCGCAGCTTATTAATTGGCTACTTTAACTGTCATGGCTGTCACACCAGAATAATGAAAGAGTATATCGTTTGGTCACTCTTTTGCCTGTTCGAATGTGATTACTGGTGACTGAACTAAGGCATCTCTCCTATATGCTACTCAGCTAACATCAGGGATATGAAGAACATTGGAGTTGAAACACCAACCTTGGAAGAATGGCGTCACTAGGTTTCCTGGTACTTCAGTCTCAGCACCAAAAAGACATCACCACCGAGCCTACCAGATACTACTCATCTTCTGCTAAAAAATATTCTTGGTTTTCTTCAGTATGATTGTGTGTAACAGTATTGCTACCCAGATACAGTGTGCATGTGCTCAAAACCTGTAATAATCCCTAGTACAGAGAAGTTCACTGTGCAGTACATGTGATATTGTTACCTATGATTTGGCTAAAACAGAGGAAATCAAATGTTTGGTATTATTAATCAGACTGATTTTGTCACGATACTAATGCCATGGCATTTATGTGGCAAACTTCCTTTAGATGCCAAGGGGATTCCTTGTTGTTAGTCTGTTAGATATGTGTTGAATATGTGTACAGTTGGTTACATAGGATTTGAGTTGTATTAGGGGCTATGATGGAGTTAGAGTCGAACTCTATGCCATAGGGGGCCATAAAAATAAGGCCACCCCTATTGTAACCGAAGAGACGACTTGGCGGCTGGTTTGGGTGGCGGCAAGGCCACGGGATCGTCCGGATGCCGGTGTAACTGCTGTTTATGGGGAGGAGCGCCCATAGTCATTGCCCCCAGGATTAAGCACATCGCCGAACCTCGTTAAAAAAACATCGTGCCTCGGTGTCGTTCTTGGTTCTGTATTTTCTTCCATATCGATTATTCTTCCACGTTTATCGGTTAATAGATCCTCCATTTGAGTCTAGAACTTACCGTGCACTCTAACACTTGTGATGGTGGTGGAGAGAAATTGTCAAGCTAGTGGATCTGCTTAAAGTTATCGCAGTACCCTCTGTCTCTAATGGTCAGTCAGTTCTTTTGTGCAACACTTATGGAATAATTCTTCAATGTTTAGAGATGTTCTCATTTTGCTAGCTCACTAATCGAAAGTTTTGACAACATCTAATTTACTAGATCTGTTCCCCACTTGCCACTGACAGGGGCAAGCCTTTCATCAATTTCTCATTCTACAGCAAGTGTTACCCAGTTCTTTACCTCCACAGACGCATACAAGGTCCTGACCGGACACATAGTGTTGATGTAAAAGTGAATCTGCAAACATAAAGGCTAATATCCGATCTCGATATTAAGGTGTGCCAGTCGATTTGACCTATTAACCGACAAAGGAGATAACTGAGAAGTACTTTGGTCCCGACAACAGCGATGCGCCCGGATGTCACGGCCAAGAGGTACTCACGTGGAACTCGAGGATCGTCGAGAATTGCGCTAGATCAGTGCAACTCACCGAACCGATGAGAACTCATAAAAAGGAAAATATAATAATTGACAAAGTCGTCGAAAAAGTAGATGCGAAAGTAGGAGTAAACTTGTGTTTGATATTGATTGATTATTCTTCATTACATCGCCCTATGGTCTATATTTATACCCTAGTTTAAAGAGTTACAACCAAATACGACCAGGACTCGATTTCTAAGGTAAAATAGGACTCTTATATTAAGGCATACTATAACAAATATAGAAAGAAGAAGATAACATCTATCTATTCATGTGTCTATCTCAATCACGATGAAGTCCTCATCGGCTCCTGCTCCATCGGCATACCACAAGCAGTAGTCTTCATATCTTCCCTCATCGGCATCGGCAACGCAGCACCATAAACTCTATCGGCAATAACCTTTGAATCGGCAAACACCATCTCTGACCTCATTAATCAACACTTTTGAATTTAAGCTAAGAGAACCCTCCTGCGGATCATCACCTTCCATCGGCACCAATGTCCATCGGCTGATCTTCATCGGCACCTTCCTATTAGTACAATGTAATAATCTCCCTATTGCCGATTGGTCCATGTCGATTATCCTGACCATCAACACATGCCCCCCAATTTCGGAGTATGAAATCATTAATGCTCTGAAATTTACTCTAGATAATGATCATCTTTACATAATTATCTTCTTCTTGACAAAATCCGTCGCCAAATCCGGGAAAATCCAACCTTGATCCTTGCGCTTTAGTAAATATCGCACAACCCTCAACCATCCCTGCTCTGATTATATCTAAGGTAACCACTCATCGGCAAGAGTCCAACCATGCTATCTTACCGATCTCGGTATTAAAACATTTTATACACTGGAATATCCTCCGAAACATGATTACTTGCCATCAAATCATCCATACAATCCCTTGATTGTCGTGCGAACAGTTACCATATCTATCTGAACAACCTCAAATTTTACGCGTACGGTAGAGAGATAAGTCCAGAATACCCTCGCTCAGTTTAACTTATAAATACATCCTCCTCATGTACCCATCTTCTACCTTGCCATCCCAACATCCAAAACCTACTCTGCCCGGCGGCGGCCTTGACGAGCAACTGTGCAACTTCACCGGCGAGATATCCCCAACAGGGACCTCAAGATCTTAGTTTCGTCTCCATCCTGCTCAATGGCGATCAACTTCAACGTCCCTGTGGACAGTCTTATATCCGTTCTTTCTTTCTGTAGTTCCTTTTTACTTTTACAAGCTCATATGCTTAGCTATTTTTCCTTTTCTTTTATTCTGCCCCTTTGATCTTCCAAGCTTAGGAACTGAGTGATAAACTAGTTATTCCAACCGATCAGCCACACATCCAATTCTTAGGCCCGATGAGCTACCCAGATCCCACTGATCTGATTAATGCAGAAACCAACAGAATCCCATTCAGAGCTGAAAATTTCTCCCTAGATCTGTGGAAGGACACTTTCCGATCCTGGCCTAAGACCACCAAGGGATGGAAAAACTGGTATTTAAGGATCGGCAGAGCCAACGAAGTGTACTGGGCAGAACGGAAACTGGATCAATGTATTAGACTCTCTATTGCCGATATATAGAAAAATGAGTCGATGATGATAATAGATACTTATTTTTGGTCAGACAACATCAATGCTTTCATATTTGGTCATGGCCTAGTTGCTCCCACTCTTGCCGATGTGTATATGCTCACAGGCTTGGACATTTCAACTGTCGATGACTCTCTCACTTAAAATAGAAGAGCCGAGTATAAGGTAAATACTCGCAACATCGGCGGTTGGACGGGGTACATCGAAGAATACCAGAAGACCGGATCAGTTGGCCAGAGAGAACATGCCATATTCTTGAACATGTGGCTAGATAAGTTTATCTTCTGTGGTCGATCGGTTGGACCTACTAGCGTTTATCTTGCTGCAGCCAAATTGCTAGCCAATGGTGTCAGACTCCCTCTTGGCCAATATCTTCTGAGTTCTGCCTATCACCTTCTCCACCAAGTATCCCAGAAGCTTATTCTCGGTGAACCCATCAGCAACTCAGTGAGCCCATGGTGGTTTATTAATATGTGGTTAAATGCCTATATGCATAAGCGTCTGCAGTGGAACTTCTTCACCCAACAATTTCCATGGGGCATTGCCGAAGATTATGAGCTTGCAGATGATGAATTGGCAACCCGTTCGCCCCTTAACTTCAGCGAAGCAATCATAGTGCTCCCTGGGACCAAAGTCAATGAAAATCAAATCGGCAGATTCTTTCAGACTTTTTACAATGGCCTCTCTCGTGAGCATCAGGCCTAGATGCCCTACATTGACGAGGAATTTAGATTCCCCCTCCTCTTCAATCTTGCCGATGAAGCACTGAACAAAGACAACGATCTGATGATGGCTATTATCACTCCCCAAGCAATTCTGGCCAACACATTTGGTAGTGGGAAGAACACTAGCATTACTTATGCGTTTTATAACCCATCAACAGTGGCATGTTAGTTAGCCTTCGGACAGTTACCGATCAGGCTCTATTATGCTGATGTGATCAAGCCAAGAGAAACCATCACCTGTGGTCTTGACTGGGACAAAGTAGCTCAACTTCCACCTGATGCCGATACCACAGACATCGTTCTATCTACCTGGGTGCCAACCTCCTTCATCACTGAATCTTACAAATCATGGTGGCAAGAGTGGAGAGGGTAGCTATTTGCAGCATTGGCTCACACATATCGGCACCTTATCGACTCCGAGCATGCTATCCGCAATGACACAGTAAGTTTTCTCCCAACACTTAGTCCTTTCTTCATTTTTAACTTCATCGGTAACTAACTTTTTCATTTGACAGGTCGATGATCTAGCTGAAAGCCCAAGTTTGGTTTTGGTAATAAATGACACCTAGTTGCTAATGCTTTGTGCTTAAGTGAATTGAGATAGGCATAGCAACACATGTGATGAAGGAGCAAGGTGGCATGGATAGGTGGCCACATGATTACAAAAAGATGAAGCATGATGTGGAGATCATGTTGGTAGACAAGGAAGAAAGTGGACAAGGAAAAGGTATAAACATAGGGTTTTGCTTTTGCCGGTCTAAGTTGAGTAGAGAAGTGATTGACTGGGTTTACGATAGATAGCCGACTATCAAGACGGGAAATCACGGTCATCTCTCAAATCAAGTGCTACTAGGTCCATATCTTGAGCATATGCATTAGGATCTCGTAAAGTGCTAACCTGAATTCCTTGATAAAATGTTTGTGAAAAGCTAACACACAAGCACAAGTGTTGTGACACTATTGTGTTGGCACATGGAAGCAAGGGTTTGAGTTGAAAAAGGTTAGGACGAAGTTCAGCTGCTAAAACTACCTAAAGGGGTTTTCTGTGAGGCACCAGACTCAGGAACAGTAACCAGTCAGAGTCCGGTGTAGAGAGTCCGGTGACAATGTTAACACAAAAGAGTTCCTGAGTTTACGTCCGGTGCTACACCGGACGCATCCGATGTGATGTGTCCGAGTTAGCGTCCGGTGTGAAGTTCAGTTTGAGGTCTCTATGTGTTTTAGTCCAGTGTACACCGGATGCGTCCGGTGTGACACTAGACGCATCCGAGTTGTGCGTCCAGTGCTGTGACGTTTTGCGAAGCTCTCTGAGTTTTCGTCTGGTCTCACCCGAGACCGTCCGGTGCGTTCAAAGTCGAGAGTCCGGTGCTGTGTTACAGTTGGCGGCAAGGGTCAGATTTCAAACAGTCAAGGGCACCGGACGCTGTCCAAGTTCATACCGGATGCATCCGGTGTGAACTAGGACGCGTCCGGTGTGCCTGACTGCAACCCATTGAAAACAGCCAATAGCTCGTTCTTTGAGGGAGCTTATAAATAGAAGGTGGCTGTCTTTGGGGGTTCTGTCTTGCACATTTGGATACTTGAGGCATACTTTGAGCTAGAGAACACTCCCTCCACTCATCTCCTTTCTTGATTGCTAATCTTAGTGAGATTGAGTGAGATTCAAGTGCATTGCTTTGAGAGTTGCATCTAGTGGCACTTGATTCTTGAGTTTGCTATGGATTTCTTGTTACTCTTGGGTGTTTCTCGATGCCCTAGATGGCTTAGAGCAGCGGTGGTGTTGAGCTCGTGATTGGAGATTTTTTCGAGCCTCACCAAGTGATTTGTGAGGGGTTCTTGAGCCTACCCCGCGGGAGATCACAATTGGCTACTCTAGTGGATTGCTCGTGGCTTGGAGGATCCCCATCTTGTGAGTGGATGTGCGGCACCCGCTGAGGGTTTGGCTTTGTATTGCCAATTAGCTTGTGATCCATCAAGTGGGTGTATCGCCACAACGAGGAGTAGCTTGCCAGGAAGCAAGTGAACCTCGGTAAAAAATCTTGTGTCATCTCTTGCCAAGGTCTCTCTTGTGATTGTGTACATGATTGATTGGATATATCTCTTCTCTACAACGTCGGTATAACAATCACTCTCCTTTCTTTACATACTTGCCTACCTTGTTAGTTTTAGCTTGTGTAGCTTAGTTCTTGTTAGTATAGAGTTGTTGTGTAGCCTTCTCTAGTTGTTGTGTTTTAGTGTTTAGCTTTCTTTCTAGACTTGTGTAGTTGGCTTGCATAGCCTAGTTGTGCTAGTGCTAGAATAGCTTCGCCACTTACTTTACTAACTCACTTGTTTAGTAAAGTTTTTAGAATTTTTAAATAGGCTATTCACCCCCCTCTAGCCATTTGGACCTTTCAACTGGTATCGGAGCCGAGGCACTGTTTATTTGAGGCTTAACAACCTACGGTGAAGAAATGGCTCTAAGTTTGCATATCAACAACACCAAGATGACACCTTTCTTTGATGGCACCAATTATGCTTATTGGAAGGTCAAGATGACCGCTCATCTTAAGTCAATCAATAGAGGTTTAGAAGGTGACCGAAACAAAGTTTGAGGTTGCAAATGAGAATGCACCGACACCGGTTGAAGAGAAGAAGCTACAATGCAATGATATTGCCATTAGTGCTCTTCATGAAGCTCTTGATGACAAGACCTTTGAGCAAATCACGAACATTAAGATTGCTCATGAAGCATGGGCAAAATTAGAAGAAACATTTGAGGGCACCAAGGGAACCAAGACCGCCAAAGCATACATCCTCCAAGAAAAGTTCTCAAGCTTCAAGATGCAAGAAGATGAAAGTGTGCCGGAGATGTTTCACCGGTTGAAAGTTATTGTGAATGAGCTCAAGGCACTTGGGGAAGAAGTGAAGGATAGTCAATTCTCTATGAAGTTCTTGAGAAGCTTGCCCAAGAGATTTGACACATTAATCACTGTACTAGTCAAGACAACACTTAGTGAATCAACTCCCCAACAAGTGTTCCAAGAAGTGATGACCGATGATGCTTATAGAGAAGATGATGAGAAGGATGAGTTGATCAAGAAAAAGAAGAAGGATGCTGAGAAAAAAGATGATGAGATGAAGAAAAGCGTGGCATTCAAGGCCTCCTCATCCAAGGGCAAAGCCAAGGTAGAATCATCAAGTGAAGAAGAAGCAAGTTCTTGTGATAGTGATGAAGATGAGTAGGTGGCCCTTCTTGTCAAGAGATTTGGCAAGTTTATGAAGAAGAAGGGCTATCGAGCAAGAAGGAAGAAGAGCTTCTCCAAGAAGAATGACCATTCCATTAGGTGCTTTAGATGCCATAGCAAGGATCATCTCATCGCCAAGTGTCCCTATGATAGTCATGATGAAGATGCTATCAAGAAGGAAAGAAAGAAGTAAAAGAAGAAGCAAGAAAAGAAGGAAGGCTTAAACAAGAAAAAGGGTGATGCTCATGTTGCAACTTGAATAGTGATGACTCCTGAAGTGATGATGAGAGCACCAAGAAGAAGGGGCATGCTAGCATTGCAATTCAAGGAAAGAGCTCCATCCTTGACACTCCATCATTCTTCATGGCTAAGGCCACTAAGGTATCATCCGATGATGAGAGTGACCATGCTAGTGATAGTGATGATGATGAACCAACTAAAGATAAACTAATCACCATGCTAGAAGATTGCACTCATCACTATAAAGAAACTAGAAATGAGTGCAAGGCCTTGCTTAAGGATAAGAAAACCCTGTTGATGGTCCTTAAGTATCAAATTTAATTATCAAACAAATAAAGAAAAGGATCCAAATGAAATCAACATCTAGACTTAGGGTTTTATCTGACAGAATTCCACGAGTTTTGGTGTTTATCTATTTCTGCAGGGGGTTATCAGGAAATACGGAAGAAAGGCCCACACGTCAGGATTACATAGAGATATCAATGTGCCGCGCAATTATCTTACATCTAGAAGACTCCAGAAGCCACGGGAACGAAGCGGAGGCGAAACAGGGCCTGGCCCTGGGCGCCCGCCCAGGAGACCAGGGCGCCCGCCCCCTGCTGAGTCCAAACAGGACTCTCTTTCGGGATCAATCTCCACCGACCTAAAGGATCAAGGATAACCGTTCAATCAATGTCGGTTTGATCCGACGGCCCATATTCACTTGGAGGGACTATAAAACTAGACCCCCTGGCCCCTGGAGGAGAGAGCCTCTCAACCCTAATTCATTATTCCTCAAGGGAGAAGAAGCCTCTGATCAAGCGTAGAGCCACCACATCAATTAGACATCTAGATTAGCATAGCTACATAGGATTAGAACTAGAAGGAGTCAATCTTCGATTGGTTTCTAGATCTGTCAAGAGGATTCTTGGTAATTCTCTAATTGTTCTTCTAATTGTTCATCTTTGTTCTTCAATATTATGAATATGACTTTGTTCTACTTCAATATATTGCTTATGACTTTGCTCTACTTGTTTATATTCAAGATTATATTTTTCTTAGTTTATCATAGTTATATATTTGGCTTAGTTAGATTAGATCTATATACATGTTTAGGATCGTATAGCGTTTATCCATCGGATCCATGGGTAAATGATAGATATTGTGTAGGCGTGGTGCTTATACCGTATTTATCTGCGATTGTACCCAATATGCCAGATCGTGGGGTAGTTCGTGATAGTGACAGCTTTATTGATTCTTATATAGTCCCCCTCTCGTGTATTGGGCTGGCAGATCAACATTATTACAGAGTGATTATGATGTTTCTTATATTCCTTGCTAATATCACTATGCATGGGTGTAGTCTTGTCTCGCAATGATTGCTAAGTATACTTGCACTAACTATGATAATGCTAGACTGTATAGTTAAGAATAACTTAGGAAATATTCTTGTAGTTCGTCCTAATTCCATGCTAATGACTTGCTAGAATATCTAATTGAGGTGCTTATCATATTTATATGTGGCTAAGTTATGCTGATCATATTAATTATCTTTGTCACTATTCATTACTTCATATATCTTTTATGTGACACTTATCCCTGTATGAAAGAGTTAGATAAATGTTCTCAATTATACATGCAATGATAGATACTCAATCTCATATTCCATTCTATAATCAACATTGATGATTACTAATCCCTTCCCATTGGTAAAAGTATAAATAACGATACCTGGAATACTTCCCGGTTAAAATGCTTCATCGGTATTAATCTATGCGCTTGCAGATCCCATTCATTATTTATTTTAGATGAGCAATTGCATATTTCAATCGTGTCTCTCATATGATGCTGGGGATGACAACTTGGCTTAAGTGGTCTGAGGGATAGGTTTGGCATTTTTGACACCGTTACCAGAATTAGAAAACTAAGTCTACTTTTGGTAATGATGTTGTTGACGGTCCTTAAGTATCAAATTTAATTATCAAATAAACAAAGAAAAGGATCCAAATGAAATCAACATCTAGACTTAGGGTTTTATCTGACAGAATTCCACGAGTTTTGGTGTTTGTCTATTTCTGCAGGGGGTTATGAGGAAATAAGGAAGAAAGGCCCACATGTCGGGATTACATAGAGATATCAACCCACCGCGCAATTTTCGACCATCTAGAAGACTCCAGAAGCCACGGGAAGGAAGCGGAGCCCGAAAGGGGCCAGGCCCAGGGCGCCCGCCCTGAGGACCTGGGCGCCCGCCCCCCTCTGGACTCCGTTCCGGACTCTCTTCGCACACGACGTTCCACTGACCTATTGGATCCAGAATAACATAGTACCACCTCGCCTATTGACCCAAAAACGCATAGAAGGGGAGGACTATATAAGGAGACCCCCTCTGGCCCCTGGAGGAGACAAGAAATTATCATAGAGATTGAGGGGTGCCCTCGAAGGAAAACCTCTTCTCTAAATAATATTTCTTTTTAGGCTTAGCAACCAATGTAAGGTAGAAATAGATCTTCTAGTTTCTACTAGATTGAGAGAGATAGAGTGGAGGTGTAGATCGGAGGAAGGCCGGCCTGTCGGTGTCTACTCCGAGTTGTACCTGCGGGATCAAGTCTCCTAACCCGAGGCTTGCTTCTAAGATTCTTCAGTAATTCGACTTCTAATACTAGTAAGTTCTTGTTTTATTGTTCTTTGGTTTATGAGTTTACTTTAATCCTCTTCCGGTTGAGTATTAGAGTAATCACTTGTTAGCGTAAACGTGGTGTTTAGGCTAGGGTACTCATAGATATCCCCTGACTAGCTGGACCGTGGTAGTAGCGAGAAACGTGACATTTCCGAGTTACCTTTGCAGATCACATCTCGTTAGCAGGACGGGTAGGTTTATAGGTGCGGGTCGAACGTCCTTTGTGTTGTCTAGATTCCGTGAGCCTCCCCAATAGAACAGTAGATCATCCTTACTAAGGTTAGAACGAGACTACGGTTGCAGTCTTCTCTATACATCACTCACATCGAGAGACATTCTTTGTAGCCTAAAGGGATAGTAGCAATAGATTTGGTTAGTCAGATGCACCCTTTCTTCCAGTGGTAAAAATATAAATACGATACTCTGGAAAACCTCCCGGGTGAAATGCTCACCGATATCTGTGCGCTTGCGGATCATTGTCTAATTGCGTTACCAAATATCTACAAGCATTTCTGGCGCCGTTGCCGGGGAGAAAGACGGTTTGCTGAGATAACTTTGAGTCTTGCTATTATCTTGTATTATACTTTTATACTTTTATTCTTTTATCTTTTTATCTTTATGGATAACTCAAATTCCATACCTATTATTAAATTCTTTGCACCTTCGGAGACCAGCCATAGACCATGGGAGTCAACACGTCCTGCCCCTAATTATGATCTGTGTCCGGAGTTGATTACAATAGGTCAAAACCAACCCTTTTCTATAGCCGAGGTCCTATGTTTTAATCAAGAAGATAATGCACTTTTAGCTACACCTAGGGAATCTTTTAATCTTTTTATAAATTCTGGTTTAGACCTAGCCCTACAAGACCATGTTTTTCCTAAATATTTTCACATTGGTCTTAATCATATAACCTTTGCTAGAGTCCTTCTTTCTTTATCTATTAGTAAAGGAAGGTATGTCTTCATTCGTGGACATCTTCTTGTACTAGTCTTCATAGAAAAATCTTAGAAATAGAGAAGGAATCATCTCCCAGACAAGGAAAGGAAGTTTCAATAGCCGATTTCCAAACATTTCAATCCCATCATTCGGCTATCCAACCCATCCTTGAACTTAATAAATTCTACTATGCTCTTTCTCTTAAACCTCCCGATAATCATATGAATCTCTCTAGACATCCCATGCATAAGAAGGGATCGAGAAGAGCAACATCAATGGCTAGAGGGCATTAAAAATCCATGTGCTATCACCATTGAATGGATAGATAAAACAAACTTGAGAGACAATCCTAGAGGAATTTTAATCATTCATGAAGAATCATCCTTGGAGTTTGAGAATGAGAGAAACAACAGTGAGCATGGAAGTTATTTCATAAATACCTCACCCAGTCCTTGCTCATATAAAACATCTCTCCAATCAATTTGTCTCTCCATCGTTACCACATTTGAGATCTCCAACCCCCTCTTCTTTTCTATTTATAAAAAATTTAAAAGGGCGGTTGTCGATGCATATGTCTATAATAAATATTGCAGATCTCGTTGAGTTGATCTTGATATAGGAGGGTGTTGGAGGGGAAACCACTTCACCAACATAACTTGATGGTTTCCCAAAGATAAGCTTAGCGTCCTTAAACAAGCACTTATCAGATCGTAACATGAACTTCTAATTATTTGCAACATTACCTTGTGTATTGAGCATATAAAGATAATTGTAGAAATATTCCTTCGGGTATTCTTGCCACTAACCTTTCTAGGATTGGAGCAAGAAGATCGGATGAATGACAAGCACAAGGTATGTCCAACCAACCATCACACAACATTGAATTAAATTCATCCAAACTTGAATTTTGCAAAATTCAAGCTTGGGGGAGTACTTTACATAAAAACATCCTTTGCCATGTTGCTATGTTGGTTGTCCTTACCTTTGAGACATGCTCAATTGATTAAATACTAATCACACTACTTCATCTCCATTTGAGTAGATCTCTATAAAAGCTATCATGCTACCTTTGTTTATCCTAGTAAGTGTTAGTTTGGAAGTACTGGACATACTTCCATTGGCATTTAAATTAAGCGTGGTGCTTAGGTTAAATAGCCTTCCTTAATCTGATTAGACATGGAGTCTAGTTTGGTTATTGAACTAAAAACTGCTTGTGTAGACATTAGTATATTTTGTCAGACTAACCCCTGCAGAAAAACTTTCAATATCAACCTGGGAAGTCCTGAGATACAAACTCATTGGAGATAAAGGAGACACATGAAGTTTAATAATTTGCACAAGAAAGGCGTAGCTCATAAGAGATGATTCATGGAGGGTGCCACAAACACGATGCACAACTGCTAAGAAAGGAAAGCTTCCATAAGGTGATACTGTACCATCACTCTTCAAGTAAGGTAACATCTTAAGGTACTTGACTAACACTTTTATAAGCTCCTCCTTGGTTCTGGCATTCACATAAATAAAGAGACAAACATGTATGATTTATAACTCCAAATTAACCAACTCAATTAATTCAACATGTTTAGTCCTTTAATCTTTGTTCTTAGTACTACCTTCGTGACCCCACACTCCTAATCATATAAGCTAAAGTATTGCACATGCAATCTTTAGAAGATATAAACAAAACATAAATATAGATAGATTATCTTTCCATTAGGTTGAGCCATCTGATCTGACAAATGCTACACTCATGATCCATCAACTTTGTCTTGCTCACTATGCTTAAGGTTAGAGAAGAACAAATAACTTTTGGTTCTGTTGGTGTTTTCCACCAACAGGGCCCATGCACTTGATCTCTACCTTGTTTCTTTGAGCAGGAACACTTCGAGCATAATATGAAGGAGTTTTACAACTCCCAGATTCCACCAAGTGAAGAACTAGGATCTACGAGCACAAACACACTGGAGATACTGGACGCTCAGGCAATCACTGCCCTGAGATGCTTGAGGACGTGAACTACATCAACAACAATAACAACTATTAGTACAACCGTCCTCAACAACATCAAGGTTGGAATCAACAGAGGCCTAATTACTCAGAGAGGTGATCTAGGACGCCCCGTCATCCTGATCTCCATCGGCATGGTGGACTTCCCAGAAGCACTCTGCGACTTTGGCTCCAGCGTCAACATTATGCCCAGGGTTGCAGATCGAACACCCAGTTTCCCAAAGGAAATATTGAAGAACCTCTGCGTCCGAGTTGGTACCTTGTATGCTCTAGCAGACTTCATGGTGATAGAGACTGGTACTGAGGAGAGGGCACCCATCATCTTAGGGAGGCCATTCCTAAACACTAGAGCTGTCATCTACGCTAATGCTGCCAAGATCAGTCTCTACATCAAGGGGAAGAAGGAGACTTTCCTTCAAGAACAAGACTACACAAACTTCAAAGCAACCCCGACATCAACCAAGGAAGAGGACCAACAGGAGGAACAGGAACAAGCAAATGTGGACCGAGTCAGCTAAGATGGTCACTGCAGTTCAAGAAGGACGACCCTGGTGTTCTAAGCATTGAGTGCACAATCAACAGATACTCTTTTCAGAAGACACTCTACGACACCGGATCTGACGTCAACATAATGGCCGTAGTCACTTATCAGCTCCTGCATGAAACCATGCCCCTACAACCAATATACATTCAGCTATAGATGATTTTCAGGTCATTGACATGGGAGAAGACGAGTATGATCCACCCACCAACCTTGGAAGACAGTTCCTCAGCACTATCAAAGCCATCATCTATATTGGAACCGGAGAAGTCCACATACACTTCTCCTCTGAGAAGGTATGCCGCTGTTTTACTGACCCTAACTATATAGTTGAAGACTCTAAGCAGGTCAGGACAAGAAGAAGACATCGCAACCGCAACCAGAGGAGGCAAATCATCAAGGACGGATGGGTAGACTACGAAGGAGAAGTGATAAGGACTGAAGACATACCACTCGAACATAACTGTCCTGAGGAGACCGTAGCACCTAGTCAGGTATGGAGAGAGAAGATAGTTACACACGAAGAGGCGGCGCCGCCGGAACCACCGACTACGCCACCTAGCGAATCCCAGGACGATTAAGAAAATGGAGAGTCCCGTTCGGAGGACTTAAGAACACCGAACGCCTTGCCAAGAGGTAAACTTGGTAGTTATCCTTTCCCTTTTAATTATTTCAAATAGTTTACTTAGTTAATCATGTTCGTATTATCCTAGAAAGAAAATAAAAATGTGAAAAAAAACTGTAAGCCCCATGTGAGTAGACGAGTGGCATAAAACCCATAAGTACATTCACTGTGGTGGCATAAAAATAAAATAAATATTTTTCTGCTTTATAAAAACAAAAATATAAAAACAGGGAGTAATATTTATTAAGGAGTCTCAACATGATAAAGGCTAGATATTTATGCTAACACTTAATCAGTTCCACAAGCTTTGTTGTCTATTTGAGCTCCACAGAATTTAAGAATCAAGAAGACTAGCAGACGGAGGACATTCTAATCGCTGTCAAAATACTGCTGACTTTCAAACACATCTCTGCCACCTGCTAGCTACATCAAGAGAAATTACGTCAAAATTCAGCTTGGGGGAGAGCACCCCCATTTATCTCGATAAGTATTTCTATCTATCTTTATACTTATACTATATTAGAATATAAATACACATAACTATGAAAAACCAAATAAAGATTTTATGCTTATATATATTTTGCTTAGTGTGTTTAATAAATAAATAAAGTGGCTATGCTAATCTGTATCTAATAAAACTTAAGCATGGATATGATGAATAGTTGCTCTGCCTAATTTGCAAATTTGAAGTTCTCTCTCAAGTTTAGATATAACTGTTATAATTTGAGGCTTGCTCTAGACCTAAACTTGTGGGATGAAAACTTGATCTGAATTCTAAGTTGTTAACGGATACGATATGGGAAGGTTGAGCTGCTGTTGATCTGTTCCTAGAGATGCTAGAATTCTGGAAAATTTTATCTTTTAAAAAAAATATCTTTAAAATAACACATGATGAGTTCCTGTATGATGAGAGTTTAAATTCCTACCACAGCCATATATACATGCTTGCTAGACCTTGAGCCACACATTTACTATTTACTGCTTATGAGCATTGAGTGTGGTCAAGCTGTGTAGACCCTTAGGAGCTTGTCATGTGGTTAAATCAAGATTCACTTGCACGTTCACTCATACATGCTACTTCTACTCCGGAAGTACCATCCACATATATCCACTCATTTCCATCTCCAAAACCACCCAATAGTATTCTACTCCTAATCCGGGAGAGAATAACCAAAAATATTTCTGTTTTTCCCTTGTGAAATAAATGCTCAAGTTATCTTGTTACTACCACTTACTATATTATCTCAAGAGATGAATGCTCTGAAAAAAAGAGAGATACGAGGAAATAAAAAGGAGCAAGTGCTCGGAACCTCGAAAGAAAAGAAAAAGTGAGACGAGAGGTAAAAATGGACAAGTGTCCGACATTAGAAATTAGGGGTACAAGATACCCACCTGAGAGAAAAGAAAAACATGAGCATCTCATTCTCCTCATAAAGTTTCAAAAAGCAAGGAAGGTATGTATCCCCTCAAAGAGCAAAGTAGAATTAGACTTCCACCTCCATTGTTTTCACCATTGTTATCACCATCATCAACATACACCATTCATTCGCCACACATGCACATCTTGATTTGGCTTATTGATTTGTTTCTTTGGATCCATGGTTTGACTATGCAATAAATGTCTTGTAAGTATGTATACTTTATCTCCCACCTATGAGCTTCAGATATTAAAGCCTTATTAGAGTAGGGTGAGAGAGAAGACAATGTCACTATGCTTCATACCACAAATACTACATATCTTGAGAGAAGGCATATACCATCACTGCCTTGGTAAGGATCCAAAAATACCACAAAAGAGAGACCAGAGAGAATCATACAAGGAATTTCTGAGTTTTATTTGAAAATCTGCAAAAACCCCAGAGCTATAGCTGATCAAGAATAAGAAACATGGCACTTGGCTAGACTGTTCTATCTTTTAACCACTCAAGACAGAAGTGACGGTTACAAGTCCTATGGTGTAGGTAAAGTAAGTAAGTTTTAAGTCTTAACAGTTTATTCTAACTCAGAGATGAGATCTTGCTTGAATGCGTGTGTACTTCTAAGAAATGAAACCACTGCAGAAACTCTTGAGTTCATCCTTGCTCAGGGACGAGCAAGAGGTAAGCTTGGGGGAGTTTGTTGACGGTCCTTAAGTATCAAATTTAATTATCAAATAAACAAAGAAAAGGATCCAAATGAAATCAACATCTAGACTTAGGGTTTTATCTGACAGAATTCCACGAGTTTTGGTGTTTGTCTATTTCTGCAGGGGGTTATGAGGAAATAAGGAAGAAAGGCCCACATGTCGGGATTACATAGAGATATCAACCCACCGCGCAATTTTCTACCATCTAGAAGACTCCAGAAGCCACGGGAAGGAAGCGGAGCCCGAAAGGGGCCAGGCCCAGGGCGCCCGCCCTGAGGACCTGGGCGCCCGCCCCCCTCTGGACTCCGTTCCGGACTCTCTTCGCACACGACGTTCCACTGACCTATTGGATCCAGAATAACATAGTACCACCTCGCCTATTGACCCAAAAACGCATAGAAGGGGAGGACTATATAAGGAGACCCCCTCTGGCCCCTGGAGGAGACAAGAAATTATCATAGAGATTGAGGGGTGCCCTCGAAGGAAAACCTCTTCTCTAAATAATATTTCTTTTTAGGCTTAGCAACCAATGTAAGGTAGAAATAGATCTTCTAGTTTCTACTAGATTGAGAGAGATAGAGTGGAGGTGTAGATCGGAGGAAGGCCGGCCTGTCGGTGTCTACTCCGAGTTGTACCTGCGGGATCAAGTCTCCTAACCCGAGGCTTGCTTCTAAGATTCTTCAGTAATTCGACTTCTAATACTAGTAAGTTCTTGTTTTATTGTTCTTTGGTTTATGAGTTTACTTTAATCCTCTTCCGGTTGAGTATTAGAGTAATCACTTGTTAGCGTAAACGTGGTGTTTAGGCTAGGGTACTCATAGATATCCCCTGACTAGCTGGACCGTGGTAGTAGCGAGGAACGTGACATTTCCGAGTTACCTTTGCAGATCACATCTCGTTAGCAGGACGGGTAGGTTTATAGGTGCGGGTCGAACATCCTTTGTGTTGTCTAGATTCCGTGAGCCTCCCCAATAGAACAGTAGATCATCCTTACTAAGGTTAGAACGAGACTACGGTTGCAGTCTTCTCTATACATCACTCACATCGAGAGACATTCTTTGTAGCCTAAAGGGATAGTAGCAATAGATTTGGTTAGTCAGATGCACCCTTTCTCCCAGTGGTAAAAATATAAATACGATACTCTGGAAAACCTCCCGGGTGAAATGCTCACCGATATCCGTGCGCTTGCGGATCATTGTCTAATTGCGTTACCAAATATCAACAGACGTTAAGAATACCCAACAAGCATTTTTGGCGCCGTTGCCAGGGAAGGTTGATTACTAATCAGGAATGGATATAGGATTTTGAGTCATCATTCGCATCACTAATATGATTGAGCTTATCAACTCTCTCATACAGTTTTACCCCGATATTTTCCTATTTTATCTTATGCACGGTAATGTATGAATAGAAGACATCTTCCAGGAAATTTTGTTGATAATCCCGAAGCGTTATTCAGAAAAACAAGAGCCAAGCTCAAGAAGAGATCATCAACACTTCAGCACGAAGCTTCATCCAATCAAGAAGATGACCGGAACTTGTCTTCAGAGTTCGAAGCCATGGCGAACAAATCGATCCGTGAGTTCTCAGCTCCCACTATGGACAACATCCGCACTGGACCTGCTGCAGAGATCGATGGCAACTTAGAGCTCAAGCCTGGACTTATCAACATGGTGCAATGCAACCAGTTCAGTGGGAAGGCATACGAAGATGCTAGTGCTCATCTCCAACACTTTCTGCAGATTTGCAGCACATTTACCATATCAGGAGTCCCTAGAGATGCTATACTACTTCGCCTCTTCCCATTCTCACTATTAGGGAGAGTGAAGCAGTGGTTCTACGCTACAAAGGAGAAGAATACTACGTGGGCACTCTGCTCCACGAACTTTCTGGCTAAGTTCTTTCCCATGGGCAAGACCAATGCTCTCCATGGGAAGATTACAAGTTTTTAGCAATAACATGATGAATCCGTTCTAGAAGCATGGGAGCGCTTCCAAGACTACATCCTAGAATGTCCCCATCATGGAATGGAGAGCTGGCTACTAATGCAGACGTTTTATCATGGGCTCGGCAACAGTGCCCGAGAGACCATGGATGATGCAGCTGGAGGAGCATTCCTATCACTCACCATACCACAAGCCACAGCTCTTGTGGAGAAGATGGCGTCCAATCAAGGCTGGAATGAAGAGAGGACCCAGACGCGCAAGAAAGGTGGAGGTATGCATCAGCTCAAGGAGGTAGACATGCTGTCTGCAAAGCTAGACCTGCTCATGAAGAAGCTCGATGATAGAGCTGGAGATAAGAAAGAAGTTATGCACATCTACGACTCTCACATGACTTGTGAGGAGTGTGGAGATACTGGACACTCAGGCAGTCACTGTCTTGAGATGCTTGAGGATGTGAACTACATCAACAACAACAACAACAACAACAACTACTACTACTACTACTACAACCGTCCTCAACAAAATCAAGGTTGGAATCAACAGAGGCCTAACTACTCAGGTAATTATCAAGGTAATAATTCTTACAATAATACTAATAAATTTCCACCTCTGAGAGAGTTAGTGTCTAATCAACGAAAGCCAATGGATAATTTATCTAAGAAATTGACATCTAATGATAAAATGCTAGAAAATATAAATAATAGAATGGATAATTTCTCTACTGCCATCAAGAATCAAATTAGCTTTAATAAAATGATTGAATCTCAGTTAAATCAAATAGCTGTTGTTGTTCCTACTACTAACCCCGGTATACCAACACAACCGGAAGGATTAGAATCTGCAAATCTTGTAGACATGTTTGATGCAGGTAATTGGAGTAACCTCGTCACTGAAGTTACTACTGACCTTCTGCCGGTCAAGAGAGGCGATCCAGGACACCCTGTCATCCCGATCTCCATCGGCATGGTGGACTTCCCAGAAGCACTCTGCGACTTTGGATCCAGCGTCAACATTATGCCCAGGGTACTCTATGAAAAATTCTTTACATATCCTTTATTAGAAATAACCATGTGTTTGCAGTTTGCAGATCAGGCATTAAGTTTCCCCAAGGGAATATTGAAGAACCTTTGTGTTCGACTTGGTACCTTGTATGCCCCAGCAGACTTCGTGGTGATAGAGACCGATAATGATGAGAGGGCACCCATCATCTTAGGGAGGCCATTCTTAAACACTTTGGGAGCTGTCATCTACGCTAGTGCTGCCAAGATCAGTTTCTACATCAAGGGAAGGAAGGAGACGTTTTCCTTCAAGAACAAGACTACACAAATCCCAGAGCAATCTAGACATGAACCAAGGAAGAGGACCAACAGGAGGAACAGGAACAAGCAAGTGTGGACCGAGTCAGCTAAGATGGTCACTGCAGTTCATGAAGGTCAAGATCATCGACTAAAGTCACCGTTTCTGACCAAGAAGGACGACCCAGGAATGCCAAGCATCTATTGCTCCATAAATGGATACAACTTCTACAAGACGTTTTGCGACACCGGATCGGGCATCAACATAATGGCCGCAGTCACCTATTGGCTCTTGTTCGGAACCATGCCCCTAAAACCAACATACATTCAGCTCCAGATGGCAGATCAGACATTTCGAGAGGTTAAAGGTACAGTAACTGATGTCCCAGTCAAAATAGACGATCATTTTGACTACACAGACTTTCAGGTTATTGACATAGGCGAAGACGAATACGATCCACCCATCATCCTTGGAAGACCATTCCTCATCACCGTTAAAGCAATCATCTACATTGGAACTGGAGAAGTCCATATGCACTTCCCCTCAGAGAAGGTACGCCGCTATTTTATTGACCCTAACTATATCGTTGAAGACTCTAAGCAGGTCAGAGGACGACGCAACCACAACCAGAAGAGGCAAATCATCAAGGACGGATGGGCAGACTATGAAGGAGAAGTGATAAGATCTGAGGACATACAGTTTAAACAGAATTATCCTGAGAAGACCGTAGCACCGAGTCAGGTGTGGAGAGAGAAGATAACTATACACGAAGAAGAGGCGCCGCCAGAAGCACCGACTACGCCACCCAACGAACCCCAGGAGAACTGAAGAAAACGGAGAGTCCCGTTCGGAGGACTTAAAAACACCGAACGCCTTGCCAAGAGGTAAACTTGGTAGTTATCATTTCCCTTTCAATTATTTTAAATAGTTCACTTAGTTAATTATGTTCATACTATCCTAAAAAAAATGTTAAAGCCCCATGTGAGTATACGAGTGGCATGAAACCCATAAGTACATTCACTATGGTGACATAAAAATAAAATAAATATTTCTTTTCTACTTTATAAAACGAAAAATATAAAAATAGAGATTAATATTTATTAAGGAGGCTCAATATGATAAAGGCTAGATATTTATGCTAACACCTAATCAGTTCCACAAAGCTTTGTTGTCTATTTGAGCTCCACAGAATTCAAGAACCAAGAAGACTAGCAGACGGAGGACATTCTAATCTCTGTCAGGATACTGCCGACTTTCAAATACACCTCTGCCACCTGCTAGCTACATCAGAAGAAATTACAACAAAATTCAGCTTGGGGGAGAGCACCCCCATTTATCTCGCTAAGTATTTCAATCTATCTTTATACCTATACTATATTAAAATATAAATATACATAGCTATGAAAAACCAAATAAAGATTTTGTACTTATATATATATGTCTTTTCCTTAGTGTGTTTAATAAATAAATAAAGTGGCTATGGTAAACTGAATCTAAATAAAACTCTAGCATGGATATGATGAATAGTTGCTCTGCCTAATTTTCAAATTTGAGTTCTCTCTCAAGTTTAGACGTAACTGTTATAGTTTAAAGCTTGCTCTAAACCTAAACTTGTGGGAAGAAAACTTGATCTGAAGTCTAAGTTGTTAACGGATACGATATGGAAAGGTTGAGCTGTTGTTTATCTGTTCCTAGAGATGCTAGAATTCTGGAGAATTTTATCTTTTAAAATCTTTAAAATATCACATGATGAGTTCCTGTATGATGAGAGTTTAAATTCCTACCACAGCCATATATACATGCTTGCTAGACTTTGAGCCACACATTTACTAGTTACTGCTTATGAGCATTGAGTGTGGTCAAGCTGTGTAGACCCTTAGGAGCTTCTCATGTGGTTAAATCAAGATTCACTTGCACGTTCACTCACATATGCTGCTTTCTACTCCGGAAGTACGCATCCACATATATCCACCCATTTCTATCTCCAGAACCACCCAAAAATATTCTACTCCTTATCCGGGAGAGAATATGCAAAAATATTTCTATTTTCCCCCTGTTAAATAAATGCTCAAGTTACCTTGGTTACTACCACTTGCTATATTATCTCATGAGATGAGTGCTCTAAAAAAAAGAGATACGAGGAAATAAAAAGGGGCAAGTGCCCAGAACCTCGAAAGAAAAGAAAAAGTGAGACGAGAGGTAAAAATGGACAAGTGTCCGACAGTAGAATTAGGGGTACAAAATGCCCACCTGAGGAAAGAAAAAAATGTAGAGCATCTCATTCTCCTCAAAAAGTTTCAAAAGAGCAAGAAAGGTATGTATCCCCTCAAGAGAGCAAAAGTAGAATTAGACTTTCACCATTGTTATCACCATCATCACCATATATCATTCATTCGCCACACATAACATCTTGATTTGACTTATGATTTGTTTATTTGGATCCATGGTTTGACTATGCAATAAGTATGTATACTTTATCTCCCACCTATGAGCTCAAGATATCAAAAGCCTTATTAGAGTAGGGTGAGAGAGAAGGCAATGTCACTATGCCTTATACCACAAATACTACATATTTTGAGAGAAGGCATCTACCATCACTGCCTTGGTAAGGATCCCGAAATACCACAAATGAGAGATCTCAGAGAGTCATACAAGGAATATCTGAGTTTTATTTGAAAATCTGCAAAAACTCAAGAGCTATAGCTGATCAAGAATAAGAGACATGGCACTTGATTAGACCGTTCTATCTTTTAACTACTCAAGACAGAAGTTACGGTTACAAGTCCCATGGTGAAAGGTAAAGTGAATAAGTTTTAAGTCTTGATAGTTTACTCTAACATAGAGATGAGATCTTGTTTAAAGCATATATACCATCAACTTTTAAAGGCATTACAACAACTTCTGATCCATCGCTGAGACTATCCTTGCTCAGGGACGAGCAAGAGGTAAGCTTGGGGGAGTTTGTTGACGGTCCTTAAGTATCAAATTTAATTATCAAATAAATAAAGAAAAGGATCCAAATGAAATCAACATCTAGACTTAGGGTTTTATCTGATAGAATTCCACGAGTTTTGGTGTTTGTCTATTTCTACAGGGGGTTATCAGGAAATACGGAAGAAAGGCCCACACGTCAGGATTACATAGAGATATCAATGTGCCGCGCAATTATCTTACATCTAAAAGACTCCAGAAGCCACAGGAACGAAGCGGAGGCAAAACGGGGCCTGGCCCTGGGCGCCCGCCCAGGAGACCAGGGCGCCCGCCCCCCTGTTGAGTCCAAAGAGGACTCTCTTTCGGGATCAATCTCCACCGACCTAAAGGATCAAGGATAACCGTTCAATCAATGTCGGTTTGATCCGACGGCCCATATTCACTTGGAGGGACTATAAAACCAGACCCCCTGGCCCCTGGAGGAGAGAGCCTCTCAACCCTAATTCATTATTCCTCAATGGAGAAGAAGCCTCTGATCAAGCGTAGAGCCACCACATCAATTAGACATCTAGATTAGCATAGCTACATAGGATTAGAACTAGAAGGAGTCAATCTTTGATTGGTTTCCGGATCTGTCAAGAGGATTCTTGGTAATTCTCTAATTGTTCTTCTAATTGTTCATCTTTGTTCTTCAATATTATGAATATGACTTTGTTCTACTTCAATATATTGTTCATCTTTGTTCATCTTTGTCTCTCATATCATGCTGGGGATGACAACTTGGCTTAAGTGGTATGAGGGATAGGTTTGGCATTTTTGGCACCGTTACCAGAATTAGAAAACTAAGTCTACTTTTGGTAATGATGTTAAGAATACCCAACAAACCCTTGAGCAAGAACTTGATGAGCTTAGAGCATCTTATGAGAGTCTAAAGGAAGACCATAAGAAGCTTCAAAAGACTCACACTAAGCTTGAAGAAGCTCATTTCTCTCTAGTTAACAAGTGTGAAAATGAGCCAACTAAAATGGAGAAAGCTAAAACTTGCAACATAGGCCTAACATGTGATATCTTAAGTAAGCCTATTGTTGTTGCTTCTACTAACCCTTCATGTAGCACATCTACATCTTCCTCATCTAGTAGTGATGGTTTCACTTGTTGCACCACACTAAAAGTTGAGAATGAAATTCTCAAAGAGGTGAAAGAGCTCAATCACACCTTAGCGAAGGCTTATGGTGGTGAGGACCACTTGCTTATGTACTTGGGTAGCCAAAGAGCTTCTCTCTATAAAGAGGGATTGGGCTATAACCTCAAGAAAGGCAAGGCCGCCTTTGCTCCTCACAAGACTAGCTTTGTGAAGAACAATGGCCGTTATTGCCAAGATTAGAGCAACAATACATGAACAAGAAACCCAAAGCTTATGTATCCTCAATTAAGCTTAATTCTTTCTATGTGCTTACCAAGAATACAAAAGGTGTTCATGCTAAGTTCATTGGTGCACCATGGATGGGCTCAAAGAAGAAAGCCATTTGGGTACTAAAGAGCTTAGTTGCTAACCTTGGAGGACCCAATCAAGTTTGGGTACCTAAGAATAATTGATCTTGTAATATAGGTCAATTACAAAGCCGGAGGAAGGCATTGGGTGCTTGATAGTGGGTGCACTCAACTTAAGACCGGGGAGTCTTATATGTTCAAATCAATTGATACAAATCAAAATGGTGGCTTTGATTCTATCACTTTTGGCAACAACAAGAAAGGCAAGGTCAAAGGGCTTGGTAAAATTGCTATCTGAAATGACATGAGCATATCAAATGTGTTGTTAGTTGAGAGCCTTGATTTTAATCTCTTGTCAATTGCACAACTTTGTGACTGTTGACACTAGCTAACACCACTTAGATACTAGGTTGTCATTCCCAGCATGGTGCCAGAGTGTACAAAGGTATTTATAAATATAAAGGCTCTCTAGAAAATAATCTATTCTATCCACAAGCGCACAGATAAAACACCTCATTGTAGCATTTCACCAGGATAAGTATTCCAGGTATCGTTATTTATAATTTTGCCTAAGAGAACAGGGGGTGAAATTAAAGATAAAATCTATCAAGGCATAGACTAGAGATAAACTTGCAAGAACATGATTACTAATGAGAAACTCGTCACACAGTCTCATACTTTGGCAGGGGGTAAACCATAAAGATAATGATAATGAAGTATAAGTTCATGGGTAATTAACACAGCGATTAGAAAATAGACTACTCCTCATATATGTAAGGTGACGTCGGATTAGCTAGAGAATGGATTCTAAGTTATCTACTATCTACTAAGTCATAATTTACTCTAGTTATCTACAAGATCATATATAGCATAAAAGACTCTTCATTCATGTATAAGGAACATTGCTAAAGTAAATCAGAACATCGTAAGACTTACTCCGCAATACACATTCTGCCTGTCCTATCAACGGCGGGTGGACTATATAAGAATCAACGAAGCTGTCACTATCGCGAACTACCACACGACCCGGCCAATAGGATACATTTGCAGGTAAATAATATCTAAGCACCACGCCTACATATGATCTACCACTTAACTCCCACGTGTCAAGAGCTAAGCGCTTTGCAAACTTATACATAAACTCATTATCAATCATAACTATATCAAATATAGAACTAGAGCAAACTAAGTGAAAAATAAATAGAGACATAATGCAATTAGAACAAAGTATTAGAGAAAGATATGAAATAATACCAATCTTTATTACTGAAGATCCGAATCCAGAGCGTAGTACTCTACTTCTCTAATTGCTATCTAATCAATCCTCTAAACTTGAAGGATTAGGGAGTAGCCAATTCTAATTCTCTGTGGGAGAGAAGCTCTAAACCCTAACTTTGATGGCTACCTCTGATAATGATTTCTCCTCTTCTCTTCTCTCCCCCAGGGGTGGAGAGGCCTTGGTTATATAGTCCTTTCATGTGAATTTGGGCCGTCGGATCAAACCGACATTGATCGCACGGTTTTCCTTGATCCTTTAGGTCGGTGGAGCACGATCCAAGAGTTTGGTTTGGATTGGCCCCGAGACCTGGGCGGGCGCCCAAGGGGGGAGGGCGGGCGCCCTGCCCCCGAGCCCGTCCGGTCTCCCGTTCGTTCCCGTCCGTGGCTTCTGGACTCTTCTAGATTGAGGAAAACTGCACGACACGTAATTATCTCGTTGTAAACATGACATGTGGGCCTTCTCTCCATATTTCCTGATAACCCCCTGCAGAAATAGATAAACACCAAAGCTCGTGGAATTCTGTCAGATAAAACCCTAATTCTAGATGTTTGGTGCATATTGATCCTTTTCCATGTTTATTTGATTGCTAAATTTAGTACTTAAGGACCGTCAACAAACTCCCCCAAGCTTACCCTTTGCTCATCCCTGAGAAAATAGCTAAACTCAGACGGATCAGGAGTTGCTTCGATGTTTTCTTTCCTGACAGTCACACATGCTTTTACATAAAATTTTTCCATATTAGAGTGAAGTGTCATGGAGATTAATACCTGCACTTAAGTTTTAAGTAATTGAAAGACAAAATAATTAAGTCAAGCACTATTCCTCCTATCTATACTTCACCTTTGCTCTGGAGTTTTTCATAAGTTTTCAAAATAAAACTCAGAGTTCCCAGCTATGATTCTCTCAAGTCTCTCTATATGTGGTATTTGTGGATCCTTACCAAAATATCACTTACCTATAGCTAATGGAATATTTAAATGAAGCTCGTAGGAGTGAAAAACAGCTCATACATATGTTGTCTAATCGAGCCATGGATCCAAAGGAACTCAGCATATAATTAAATCAAGATGTGTGGTGGAGTAAATTATAGTAATGGTAAAATGTCTAAGTGATGATAAAACTTACTTCTCATTGCTCCTCATATTGCTATCTCTCCTCTTCTTTGATCTTTGCTTTGGGAGAACATGGGCTATCTTTTTTCTTTTCTTTTTCCGGTGGGTAGTAGACATCCCTAATTCTACTATCGGACACTTGTCCATTTTTTCCGCTCAAGTGGGCATCTTTGTACCCCTAATTCTACTCCGGACACTTGTCCATTTTTACCTCTCGTCTCACTCTTTTTTTTCGAGGTTCCGAGCACTTGTCCCTTTTTATTTCCTCACATATTTTTGCATAACCCGTGCCTTTTCTGCATTGAATCTTTTTAGAGAGAGATAATAACAATACTTGGGACAGTGAGTGATAATAATATTTTTTAGCAATTTTAATGAATGGTGGTGGATGGTGTAGTAGATGTGTGCAAGTGAATATCTTAATTTAATCACATGAAAAGCTCCTAAGGGTCTACACAACTCGATCAAACTCAGTGTGAATATAGTAAAAGATGTTATAGGAACAAGATAATTTTAGTCATGCTAGGAACTCATCATGTGATTTGTAAGTTTTCAAAATAAATCTCCAGAACTTAGTGTAGTAGGAACAAGATAAACAGTAGCTCAAACTTTGTACCATGCCTTTCTCTTACCTAGACTTTAGTTTTATGCTTCCTATAAATAGTAATTTTAGTTTTAGTAATTTCTGGAAGAACTCTAATATAAAAGCTAGGTACTTGAAAGTAAGCAAACAGAGCAGCTATTCATCATTTCCATCCTATATCTTTTTGGTCTTTTTATTTTTCTAGAGATTAAAACTTGGCAGATAAATAAAGCACACTTATCTACACTCTTTTTATTTTGTTTTCATGTTTATAGAATGCAGTAAATTTAAGCAAGAAAATATTTATTAGGTTTTCTAAGTTTTTTCTTCTTTAAAATAAAATACTAAAATAGAAAAGAATAAATAAGAAGAGCAAATAAAAACTTACTTGATAAAATGGGGAGGAACTCCCCCAAGCTGGATGTGGTTGTCGGTCTTACCCGATGTTCCAGAACCGCATCATGGTGGTGATGTTGTCGTTCATTATAGCGGTGTCTTGTCTCAGTTCTTGTATGCAGTGGCGTGGTCCTAATTCCATTTTTGCTGTTCTTCCAGGAGTCGTCCATGTTCCGCTTGCGTATCTTGGATGGCGAGGTGGGTGTTGTTGGTACGGGTGAAGAAAGCACCAGCCTCTTGGTAGTAGTCGTTTGTGAAAGCATAAGAGGCGTCGGAGTAGCGTCCTGCATCGAATTGAGGCGGAGGTCTGGATCTTGAAGCTCCATATGGATCAATGGAGTACCTGCCCGTATGAAAAGGCGGGTTTGTCCACTGGTGATCTTGACTCTCCGGCCATGTCTCTGTTGACGGTCCTTAATACTTACATTTAACCATCAACTAATCATAGAAAAGGATCCAAATGCAACCAACACCTAGACTTCGGGTTTTATCTGACAGAATTCCACGAGTTTTGGTGTTTGTCTATTTCTGCAGGGGGTTATCAGGAAATATGAAAGAAAGGCCCACACGTCGGGTTTACATAGAGATATTAACGTGCCGCGCAATTTTCTACCATCTAGAAGACTCCAGAAGCCACGGGAACGAACGGGAGGCTGATCGGGCCCGGGGGCAGGGCGCCCGCCCAAGTCCCTTGGGTGCCCGCCCAGCTACAGTAACCAATCAGCTTCAACTTCGCGGATCGTGCTCGACCGACCTAAGGGACCAAGGAAAATCGTGCGATTAATGTCGGTTTGATCCGACGGCCCAGATTCATCTGAAAAGACTATATAAGCAAGGCCCCCTGGCCCCTGGAGAGCATACCTCTTCTACAGAATCAAAGCTAGGGTTTCAATTCTTCATCCAAGTAGAGAGGATCCCTCTAGTTCTTCTAGTTCTACTTCTAGTTCATCTAGATCTAGTTCTAGTTCATCTAGTTCTAGTTCTAGTTCTTCTAGTTCTAGTTCTAGTCAGTTCTAGTTGTAATCTAGAAAATAGGGAGAGAGAAGAGGAGAGCGGAGGAGGAGCCGGATCTGTCGGATCTTCCTCAACATTATACTTTTGCAGCATCTGGTTCGTTCTTCATCGTTCTCCAGGTTCTTCAATTCATAATTCCTGAGTTCTTTAATTACTTTTATTTACATTCAAGTTATTTATTGGATTCCCGCTTGCATCAAGTGCTCTAGTCTTTATAACGCTCGAGTAGTAATTAATAGATTAGACGTGGTGTTTAGTCTTGCGATTACCTGGAATTGCACCCAATCCTGCGGATTGTTGTGGTAGCCTTAGGGTAGTGACAGCCCTAACGGTCGACGTATTCCACCACGTTCGAATCGGTATTTGTAGGACCGTAGTCAGACCTTCCTAGCCCCCTTCTCATCTCTTTCCGTGGTTAGTGCTCTGATGTCCCGATATAGATAATCTTGAAGTAATTCTTGATTCTTAGATCAACTAGAGAACTCTCAGGAAACTTCCTCTCTTCCCACCAAAAATAATCATATAGTTATCCTTGGGCGATCTTGGATCTTAATTAGTACACTCACGTTCTCTGTGGAAAATCGATACTCTGGAATACTCCCGGGTGAAAGCTACATCGGTATCCGTGCGCTTGCGGATTTTTCTGTTTGCGTTTAAAATACCCAACAAGCTTTCTGGCGCCGTTGCCGGGGAACGGTAGCTGTGCTAGTTTCGAACCAAGTCGTCCGTGTATCCTTTTTCTTTTCTTTTTTTTACCACACTCACCATATCATTTTCACCACACCACATGGATTCCACTCTAAGCATTAATGAGCATGGAATTTATTTCATAGCCACTTCATTTACTCCATGCTCATATGCAATATCTTCACAATCCATTGGTTTTTCCAACATCACCACATTCGAGATCTCCAACCCCCTCATCCTTTCTATTTATAAAAACTTTAAAAGGGTGGTTGTCGATGCATATGTCTATATTAAATATAGACATATTTAATATGGTGACTACTTCGCTGACATAAATTGATGGTTTCCCAAGGACAAGCTTAGTGTCCTAAAACAAGTAGTGATCAGATTGTAACATGAGCTTTTCATTATTTACAACATTACCTTGTGTATTGAGCATGTAAGGATAATTGTAAAAAAATTCCTTCGGGTATTCTTGTCACTAACCTTTTCAGGATTGGAGCAAGAAGATCGGATGAATGACAAGCACAAGGTATGTCCAACCAACCATCATACAACATTGAATTAAATTTATCCAAACTTGAATTTTGCAAAATTCAAGCTTGGGGGAGTAATTTACATAAAAACATCCTTTGCCATGTTGCTATGTTGGTTGTCCCTACCTTTGAGACATACTCAATCTGTTAAATACTAATCACACTACTTCATCTCCACTTGAGTAGATCTCTATAAATGCTCTCATGCTACCTTTATTTGCTTTAGTATATTTCTAGGCTTGGAGTAGTTTCATTTATCTCTTAATTAAGCATGGTGCTTAGTTTAGGGCTGATGATCTTACTTCCAAGGGAGTTTAAATTAAGCATGATGCTTAAGTTAAAATGCCCTCCTAAATCAAATTAGACATGGTGTCTAGGTTGATCTTTGAGCCGATAGTATGCTATAGTAGATATAGGATATTTTGTTGGACTAACCCCTGCAGGAAAACTTTCAATATCGACCTGGGAAGTCCTGAGACAAACTCACATTGGAGACAAAGAGAGAGGCACATAAAGTTTAACAATTTACACAAGGAAGGCATAGCTCACAAGAGATGATCCATGGAGGGTGCCACAAACACGATGCACAACCGCTGAGAAAGGAAAGCTTCCACAAGGAGATATCGTACCATCATTCTTCAAGTAAGGTAACATCTTAAGGTACTTGACTATCACTTCTATAAGCTTCTCCTTGGTTCTGGCGTTCACATGAATAAAAGAGACAAACATGTATGATCTACAACTCTAGATTAACCAACCCAATCGATTCAACATGTTTAGTCCTTCCACCTTTGTGATTCCACACTCCTAATCATATTAGCTAAAATGTTGCACACTCAATCTTTGGAAGATATAAACAAAACATATATATAGATAGATTATCTTTCCATTAGGTTGAGCGATCTGATCTGACAAATGTTTTAAATGCTACACTCATGATATTATTATCCATCAACTTTGTTTTGCTCACTATGCTTAAGGATAGAGAAGAATAAATACACTTTTGGTTCTGTTGGTGTTTTCCACCAACAGGGCCCATGCACTTGATCTCTGCCTTGTCTTTATGAGCAGGTACACTTCGAGCAAAATATGAATGACTTTTACAACTCCCAGACTCCACCAAGTGAAGAACCTAGATCTACGAGCTCAAACACACTGGAGATACTGGACACTCAGGCAATCACTGCCCTGAGATGCTTGAGGATGTAACTACTGGAGTAACCCCGTTGTGGAAGTAATTACTGACCTTCTGCCGGTCAAGAGACAATCCAGGACGCCCCATCATCCCGATCTCCATCGGCATGCTTGCAGATCGTACGCTAAGTTTCCCAAAGGGAATATTGAAGAACCTCTGCGTCCGAGTTGGTAGCTTGTACGCCCCAGCAGACTTCGTGGTGATAGAGACTGGTACTGATGAGAGGGCACCCATCCTAGGGAGGCCATTTCTAAACACCTCAGGAGCTGTCATCTACGCTAGTGCTGCCAAGATTAGTTTCTACATCAAGGGGAGGAAGGAGACGTTTTCCTTCAAGAACAAGACTACACAAATCTCAGAGCATTCCCGACATGAACCAAGGAAGAGGACCAACAGGAGGAACAGGAACAAGCAAGTGTGGACCGAGTTAGCTAAGATGGTCACTGCAGTTCAAGGAGGTCAAGATCATCTATTTAAGTCACCGTTCCTGACCAAAAAGGACGACCCAAGTATGCCAAGCATCCAGTGCGCCATTAATGGATACAACTTCCAGAAGACGCTTTGCGACACCGGGTCAGGCGTCAACATAATGGCCGCAGTCACCTATCAACTCCTGTTCGGAACCATGCCCCTAAAACCAACATACATTCAGCTCCAGATGGCAGATCAGACATTCCAAAAGGTTATTGAAATGGGAGAAGACGAGTACGATCCACCCATCATCCATGGGAGACAGTTCCTCAGCACCGTTAAAACAATCATCTACATTGGAACCGGAGAAGCCCACATACATTTCCCCTCTGAGAAGGTACGCCGCTATTTTACTGACCCTAACTATATAGTTGAAGACCCTAAGCAGGTCAGTACAAGAAGAAGACGACGCAACCGCAACCAGAGGAGGCAAATCATCAAGGATGGATGGGCAGACAACGAGGAGAAATAGTGAGGTCTGAAGACATACAGCTTGAACAGAACTGTCCTGAGGAGACCATAGCACCGAGTCAGGTGTGTAGAGAGAAGATAGTTATACACGAAGAGCGGGCGCCGCCGGAACCACCGACTACGCCATCGAGCGAATCCCAGGACGACTGAGAAAACGGAGAGTCCCGTTCGGAGGACTTAAAAACACCGAACGCCTTGCCAAGAGGTAAACTTGGTAGTTATCTTTTTCCTTTCAATTATTTAAAATAGTTTGCTTTGTTAATCAGGTTCATCCTATCTTGAAAAGAAAATAAAAATGTTAAAAATAGTAAGCCCCATGTGAGAATGCTCATGGCATAAAACCCATAAGTACATTCACTGTGGTGGCGTAAAAATAAAATAAATATATTCTTGTCCTATAAAAATAAAAATACAAAAAAAAAATTTATGATCCTACTAAAGAGAGTAACATTTATTGAGGAGGCTCAATATGATAAAGGCTAAATATTTATGCTAACACTTAACTAGTTCCACAAAGCTTTGTTGTCTATTTGAGCTCCACAGAATTCAAGGATCAAAGAAGACTAGCAGACGGAGGACATCCTAATCGCTATCAGAGTGCTGCCGACATTTAAATACACCTCCGCCACCTGCTAGCTACATCAGAAGAAATTACGTTAAAATCCAGCTTGGGGGAGAACACCCCCATTTATCCAGCTAAGTGTTCTACTCACGTTTATACTTTACTCAAATAATAAAAAGATGCATAATCATAAAAACCCAAATAAAAATTTTGTGCTTATATATATATATATCATTGCGTAGTTTGTTAAATAAATAAATAAATAAAATTTGCTATGAACCCTCGTGATAAGCTCTCATATGGAAATGATGAATAGTTGCTTTACCATGACTAGTTCTCAAAATTGAAATCTCTCTCAAGTTTAGGCATGACTGTTATTAATTAAGATTTGCTCTAAACCTGAACTTGTGGGAACAGTACTTGATCTAAAGTCTAAGTCGTTAACGGATATGATATGGGAAGGTTGAGCTGCTGTTTATCTGTTCCTAGAGATGCTAGAATTCTGGAGAATTTTATCTTTGAAAATATTTAAAATGTTGCATGATGAGTTCCTGTATGATGAGTGTTTAAATTCCTACCACAGCCATATATACATGCTTGCTAGACTATGAGCCACACATTTACTTTTTACTACTTATGAGCATTGAGTGTGGTCAAGCTGTGTACACCCTTAGGAGCTTGTCATGTGGTTAAATCAAGATTCACTTGCACGTTCACTCATACATGCTACTTCTACTTCGGATGTATGCATCCACATATGTCCATCCATTTCCATCTCTAGAACCACCCAAAAATATTCTACTCCTAATCTGGGAGAGAATAGCCAAAAACATTCTCCTATTTCTGTTTTTCCCTGTGAAATAAATGCTCAAGTTGTCTTGGTTACTACCACTTGCTATATTATTTCATGAGATGAGTGCTCTAAAAAAAGAGAGAAAAAAAATACGAGGAAATAAAAAGGGACAAGTGCCCGGAACCTCGAAAGAAAAGAAAAAGTGAGACGAGAGGTAAAAATGGACAATTGTCCGACAGTAGAATTAGGGGTACAAGATACCCACCTGAGAGGAAAGAAAAAAAATATAGAGTATCTCATTCTCCTCAAAAAGCTTCAAATAGCAAGAAAGGTATGTATCCCCTCAAAGAGTATAAGTAGAATTAGACTTTCACCATTGTTATCACCATCATCACCATACACCATTCATTCGCCACACATGCACATCTTGATTTGACTTATTGACTTGTTCTTCTGGATCCATGGTTTGACTATGCAATAAATGTCTTGTAAGTATGTATTAGCTGTCTCCCACCTATGAGCTCCAGATATCAAAACCTTATTAGAGTAGTGTGAGAGAGAAGGCAATGCCACTATACCTTATACCAAAAATACCACATACTTTGAGAGAAGGCATACACCATTACTGCCTTGGTAAGGATCCAAAAATACCACAAAAGAGAGACTAGAGAGAGTCATACAAGGAATCTCTGAGTTTTATTTGAAAATCTGCAAAAACTCTAGAGCTATAGTTAATCAAAGAACAAGAGACATGGCGCTTGACTAGACTGTTCTATCTTTTAACTGCTCAAGACACAAGTGACGGTTACAAGCCCCATGGTGGAAGGTAAAATGAGTAAGTTTAAATCTTAACAGTTTACCCTAACCCAGAGATAAGATCTTGTTTGAACGCATGTATATCTTTAAGGCATGAAACCACTGCAGATACTCTTAAGTTCATCTTTGCTCAGGGACGAGCAAAGGTTAAGCTTGGGGGAGCTTGTTGACGGTCCTTAATGCTTACATTTAACCATCAACTAATCATAGAAAAGGATCCAAATGCAACCAACACCTAGACTTAGGGTTTTATCTGACAGAATTCCACGAGTTTTGGTGTTTGTCTATTTCTGCAGGGGGTTATCAAGAAATATGAAAGAAAGGCCCACACGTCGGGTTTACATAGAGATATTAACGTGCCGCGCAATTTTCTACCATCTAGAAGACTCCAGAAGCCACGGGAACGAACGGGAGGCCGATCGGGCCCGGGGGCAGGGCGCCCGCCCAAGTCCCTTGGGTGCCCGCCCAGCTACAGTAACCAATCAGCTTCAACTTCGCGGATCGTGCTCGACCGACCTAAGGGACCAAGGAAAATCATGCGATTAATGTCGGTTTGATCCGACGGCCCAGATTCATCTGAAAAGACTATATAAGCAAGGCCCCCTGGCCCCTGGAGAGCATACCTCTTCTACAGAATCAAAGCTAGGGTTTCAATTCTTCATCCAAGTAGAGAGGATCCCTCTAGTTCTTCTAGTTCTACTTCTAGTTCATCTAGATCTAGTTCTAGTGCATCTAGTTCTAGTTCTAGTTCTTCTAGTTCTAGTTCTAGTTAGTTCTAGTTGTAATCTAGAAAATAGGGAGAGAGAAGAGGAGAGCGGAGGAGGAGCCGGATCTGTCGGATCTTCCTCAACATTATACTTTTGCAGCATCTGGTTCGTTCTTCATCGTTCTCCAGGTTCTTCAATTCATAATTCCTGAGTTCTTTAATTACTTTTATTTACATTCAAGTTATTTATTGGATTCCCGCTTGCATCAAGTGCTCTAGTCTTTATAACGCTCGAGTAGTAATTAATAGATTAGACGTGGTGTTTAGTCTTGCGATTACCTGGAATTGCACCCAATCCTGCGGATTGTTGTGGTAGCCTTAGGGTAGTGACAGCCCTAACGGTCGACGTATTCCACCACGTTCGGATCGGTGTTTGTAGGACCGTAGTCAGACCTTCCTAGCCCCCTTCTCATCTCTTTCCGTGGTTAGTGCTCTGATGTCCCGATATAGATAATCTTGAAGTAATTCTTGATTCTTAGATCAACTAGAGAACTCTCAGGAAACTTCCTCTCTTCCCACCAAAAATAATCATATAGTTATCCTTGGGCGATCTTGGATCTTAATTAGTACACTCACGTTCTCTGTGGAAAATCGATACTCTGGAATACTCCCGGGTGAAAGCTACATCGGTATCCGTGCGCTTGCGGATTTTTCTGTTTGCATTTAAAATACCCAACAGTCTCCTGTGTTGGTTCTTGTGGTTGCGCATGTCGAACCCATGGTTCACGATGGACTCGGGGGTTGTAGTTACTATAATGCAGGTGCACTGCTTCTTCCGGCCCGGGATCAGCTCCATACTAGGTGCATTCTTGTTGGGTGGTCATCCTTTCAGATGCCACTCATTGTGGAGCTCTCTGTTTTACCGGTGTCACTGCAATCTCAAACAAATAATTTTGTACAACATAGAGGCCAAGGTTCGGGTTAGGTAACTGAATATTGCCTTTATCATCATATAGCATATACATTATGTTCCCCTCTTTCTTTAACATCCGAGCTTGTCTAAATGTGTCATAGCCATGATAAATTCTTAACTCATCTATGAATTCCAGTGATGAAATTTCTAGTAAATGAAGATTAGAGGCTAGACGAGTGATAAGTGAAGTACATCCTACTGGTCCCTGAAGACTAGGTATACTAAGCCAATGAGAAATGATAAAGTGGGTACTTTATTAATAGCAGCATATAAAAGTTGTAAATCTCCTACTCTAACTTTCCTAATATCATCAGGATAGAAAAGATTGTACCCAAGCCATTTGTGGAACATCCTAAGAGTGGGGTGTTCCATGTCACTATTTCGGGCTTGGCTATAAAAATTATCTCTAGATATCTCTCTCCAGAACTGGTGTCTCTCAAAATTAGGTAGGTCGAAGTCAATGTTCAGGATGCATCTTGAAGAGAAACCAAGATGGTCGCTCAATTCTCTCCAAGACAACATAATGTCCTGTTTGAACATCCGAAAAACAATTCCCCCCTCATAATATTGTAAAGTGCAAAGAAATTCAAGGGTGAGAAGATGAGAACCCAGCTCAGTTATGTTCCAAAAATTTGTCCAACCTAACATCTGGAAAATTAAGTCGAATTCAGTATCCATACTTGTTTCTTGTAGCAAGATTGGATCAAGAGTAGGGGTGTGAATGAAATCTTTGTTCTTTAACTACTGGTAAACTTCCTTTTCAATTCGGGTCTTCAGTCCAAGGTCTCCTATCTTGAGAAGGACCTTGACTTGTGTATCAGATGAAGATGATGGAGCTTGTGTGGGCGTCGGGTCGACGCTCATCTCTGATGGGTGTGAGGAGTGTCGGGATGAACTCCTTGTACCTATGGTCTTGAGGGCCTTCCCTGCGTTCTTCACCTTCTTGAACATCCTGTAAACAAAAGTTGGGCAAAAACACAACTAGTGGAAAATGTGAGAAAATGTTAGTGGTCAGCTGTCCGGAATGTCAGTAGTCCAGGGGTTAGTCGTTCAAGACAAGTTTTTATTTTGGCAGAACCTCCCCCTAAACAACTTTCACTTCCGCTTTGGATAGCGGGATCACTACTTACTAGGTGAAACTCACTCTCTCACTCAAAAACTACCAACTTCTTTCCCACTCTTCTCTTCCTCTCTACTCTCTTCTTACTTCACTACAAGAGCTCCTTCTCTAGAAACTGAAACTTGTGTGGTTTTCCGAAGTGCTTGTGTGAAGAAGATGGAGGTGGAAGGTGGCTATTTATAGGAGGAAGGAGGGGCAGGGCGGGCGCCCACTTGTGGTGCCCATCCTGGCTGCCCTTTCTCCACTCCCTCCTTTGCTTAACTCTTACGCAAAATAATAGATCATGGGTGGAGGTTGGCTGGTGGAAAAGTGCTGGTGAGTGGAGTTATGTTGGTGGATCAAATAATGTGATGGGATGTGTGTGAGGTGTGGTGTATGACATGTGGGACCCAAGGAGTGTGGGTCATGCTTCTAGAAGATTGCTATAATTAAATATAATGCAGGAAAATCTTTATTAAAAATGATCATGGAAAAATATTTTTGTGCCTCCACAATAATAAATATGGGTTGTTACACACCATAAATATTATTTATATGGGGCTTTTTATTATTGTAATAATGCTATGAATGAATATGACTAATGCAAGAATGCACAAATTTAAACAATGCGGATAAATACCGATTTACCTCCCGGTAAGGGTTTGGGATTTTTAGGTCCCCCAAGCTGGACCTCCAAATCTTTTAATCTTCTAAATTTCCTTCCTCCGGAGATGGTGTCTCCAGTGGTTCTTCTTCATGAACTTCCTTCACTGTAGAGTCTCTCTCTGGTTTGGGTTTGAATGTGAAGTGTTCTTCTTTTCCGTTTATGTTGAACTTGATTTCTCCTTTCCCGACATCAGTGTTGGCATTGGCTGGTGCATTACATTGTTGACACTTGCTAACACCACTTGAATACTCGGTTGTCATCCCCAGCATGGCACTAGAGTGTACTATGGTATTTATACGCACATAGATAATCCGCAAGCGCACGGATACCACTGAAGCTTTTACCCGGTTAAAGGTTTTATCGTATCCATAGGGAAACAGGAGAACCAACTACGCTCTAACTTAACCAAGATAGATAGATAGGTGTGAATAGGAAAGATGGTAGAATTGAATAAGAACAATATTAAAGGTAAGATAACAGTGAGTGATAATATGGGAATAGAGAGTAGAGCAATATAGTATATAGGCGATGGTAGCAGAATAGAGAGGATAACTATGGTTTCTCTACTTCAAAGGGGTATGTCTATGTCTGGGACGAACCACGTGATAAGAGTACACCACAAAGGATGCTTATCCTTAGGCCGATAAACCCTACCCGTCCTGCTAACGAGAGGTGGACTACAGAGGACCAACATAACTGTCACCTACGCGGCCTACCACACGATCCAGCTAGACAGGGGATATCCACAAGTAATCTAGATCTAAGCACCTCGCTTACACCTATACTACAACTCTCACCTATAGCGTCCTATAGATTAGAATACTCAAAATAGTTGTGAACCAGAACATACATAATTAGTAATTGCATAATGAATTAGAAGTAGATTACCAGAGTCATCCCATGGGCAAGCTTGATTAGAGCTTGATCATGGCGAAGTACAACCGGAGAAAGAACCGACAGGCCGGCCTCTCCTCTAATCCTCCTTCGCTCTCCATCTTGCTACTATCTAGATCTACTCTAGTTTAGAGAAGAGAGAAGAGCTCTCATCTCTAAACCCTAGCTTTTGCTCTGTCTATGAATAATGAATAATGATCAAGGGGTGCCTCCTCCAGGGGCCAGGGGGTCTGGTTATATAGTCCCCTCAAGTGAACCTGGGCCGTTGGATCGAACTGACATTGATTGAACGGTTATCCTTGATCCTTTAGGTCGGTGGAGATCTCCCGAGAGAAAGAGTCCTGATTGGGCTCCAAGTCAGGGCGGGCGCCCAGGGCAGGAGGGCGGGCGCCCTGCCTCTGGCCCCGTTTGGCCTCCGCTTCCTTCCCGTGGCTTCTGGAGTCTTCTAGATGTAAGATAATTGTGCGGCACATTAATATCTCTATGAAATCCCGACGTGTGGGCCTTTCTTCCGTATTTCCTGATAACCCCCTGCAGAAATAGACAAACACCAAAACTCGTGGAATTCTGTCAGATAAAACCCTAAGTCTAGATGTTGATTTCATTTGGATCCTTTTCTTTGTTTATTTGATAATTAAATTTGATACTTATGGACCGTCAACATACATAACGCAAAAGACATTCTACGGTAAGCATAAGTTCCATATGGGCATGTAAAAGTGGTTTTGCTTTGATCATCGGGATGGATCGGGATTTGGTGATATCCTGAATATCCATCTAAGAAACAGAAGAACGAATGGTTCGCTAATCGCTCTAGCATCTCATCTATGAAAGGTAAAGGAAAGTGATCCTTTCTTGTGGCTTTATTTAGTTTTCTATAGTCTATGCACATCCGCCATCCTGTGACGGTGCGTTGCGGAATTAGCTCGTTCTTTTCATTCATAATAACGTCATGCCTCCCTTTTTAGGCACAACTTGTACTGGGCTTACCCAATCACTGTGCGGCTCAGGATATATAATCCCTGCATGCAGCAACTTTATAACTTCCTTTTTAACTACCTCTCTCATAGTGTTATTAAGTCTACGTTGGGGTTCTCGAGAAGGTGAGACAGAAGGATCTGTTGGAATACGATGGGTACAAATCATAGGACTGATTCCTGTAAGATCTTGGAGTGAGTAGACGAAAACTGAGTGATGTTTCTCAAGAATGGTCATTAATCGCAGAGTTTGATCCTGAGTGAGTTTATCGCTAATGATTACAGGAAACTCTGGATTATTATTTAGGAAAGCATAGGTAAGACCGGGTGGTAAAGTTTTAAGCTCTATGGGGGGTCTAGGTGTTTCTGCAAACTCATCTAAGGGTTCAGGTTCAGAAGGTTCGGTTTCTTCTTCAGTGAAGAAAGGAGTTTCGTCTTCTAAGTCTGATTCTTCTAAAAGCTCTAGAGATGCAGCCTTTACCTCCTCCATAGGATCAGGCAAAAGATATGACTCGGCCTTATTGTTTAAGGAGTGTGAAATTGTTATTGGGACTTTAAAGGTTTTTCCAAAAGAAATGTGTAGCTTTCCAGTATGACCTTCATAAAGGAGTCTTCTAAAAGGTTGTCCTATCAACAGGTCGAAGTCCCATGTATCAAAGATATAGAAGCTCAAATGAACCATGGAGCCTTCTACCGTAAGAGGTAGGACATTAATAATTCCAAGACTGGGGACTAATCGTCCCGAAGATTCCTTTATGACTTTTGTTGTGGGGGTTAAGACAATATTTTTAAATAGTTTAAGTGCAAAAGATTTAGACATGATGTTGATCCCCACAACAGGATTATAAAGAGCATTAAATCGATCAGAATTATAAGCACAGCGTATAGTTATAGAGGGTGTGTCCAAACGGATCACATCAGAGGAAAGCTCTGATTCCTCCAACCATTTGCTACTCATTACTGAGATAAGCTCTCTCAATTGATATTCACTTGGCAAATAAATGCTAAACTGGCCGTTTTGGGGTTTGTCAATAGAATGATAGTTTGAAATATTTCCAAAATCGGCAAAAAGATCAGATTCTATATCCAGCATGAAGTCCGATGGTGGAATTTCTTCCTCTTGTGGCTCAGAACTTGTGATAGCTAAAGTAGATGAAGAATTTGGCAGAGTGTCTACTTCGGCTTCGTAGGTTTCATCATGAAGGGTATTATCCATCTCAGCTTCTAGGATTCTATCTAGGATCACTCTAGCTTCATCAGTAGGGATTCGAAAGAAAGAACCTCTAGACATTGTGTGTAGCATTTGTTTGTGATTTTTCTGAAGACCTCGAAAAAAGTGGAATAAAAGAACAGGGTCTTCAAGATTAAGGTTTGGACCAGATTCTAAAAGATCAGAAAAACGCTTCCAGGATTTTCCCAAAGTTTCATTATCTTTTTGTTTAAAACATAGGACTTTGAGTCTAAGGTCGGCTATACGGTCAAGGGAATAGAAATCTAGACAAAAGTTGGCTCGTAAAACTCCCCATTCACCTTGTTGTTGACTTACCTTCTGACTGTACCATTGTCTAGCTTCTTCCCTTAAAGAAAAAGGAAAAAGCTTCCAACGTAAAGTTTTATCAGAAATGCCTTCAATACGAAGACAATCACATGTTTGCTCAAAATCTCTAATATGAAGGTAAGGGTTTTCATCTTCCTTTCCCGAAAAAGATAGGTTTTGAATCATGGCAATCAACCTAGAACTTAACTTATACTGGGATGTTTGGATAGGCTGTGATGACTCCCCTGGTAAAAGGTCAGTTACTGAAGGGATTGCAGACTCATGGATCGATTTAGAATTTTGGTTTAAAGAAAATAAATAAAGAATATAAAAGATAAGAAAAGATAAAAGTATAGATACAAGCTAGTAGTAAGACTCAAGGTTATCTCAGCAACCGTCTTTCTCCCCGGCAACGGCGCCAGAAATGCTTGTTGATATTTGGGAACGCAATAAGGAATTGATCCGCAAGTGCACGGATATCGGTGAGCACTTCACTCGGGAGATTATCCAGAGTATCGTATTTATTTTTTTACCACTAGGAGAAAGAGTGCATCTGACTAACCGGTCTATTACGACTAACCCTTTAGGCACAAAGAATGTCTTTCGATGTGAGTGATAAATAGAGAAGACTGCAACCGTAGTCTCCTTCTAACCTTGGTAAGGATGATCTACTTTTCTATTGGGGAGGCTAACGGAATCTAGACACCACAAAGGATGTTCAACCCGCACCTATAAACCCTATCCTTCCTGCTAACGAGATATGGTCTGCAAAGGTAACTCAGAATTGTCACGTTCCTCACTACTACCACGGTCCAGCTAGTTAGGGAATATCTATGAGTACCCCAGCCTAAACACCATGTTTACGCCAGCAATGATTACTCTAAACTCTACGCGAAGAGATTAAAGTAAACTCATAAACCAGAAGAACAATAAAACAAGAACTTACTAGAATTTAGAAGTCGAAATACTGAAGAATCCTAGGAGCAAGCTTCGGGTTAGGAGAACTTGATCCCGCAGGTACAAGCTTGGAGTAGACACCGACAGGCCGGGCTTCCTCCAATCTACACCTCCACTCTATCTCTCTCAATCTAGTAGAAACTAGAAGATCTATTTCTACTTTACATTGGTTGCTAAGCCTAAAAAGAAATATTAATTAGAGAAGAGGTTTTCTTTCGAGGGCACCCCTCAATCTCTATGATAATTTCTTTTCTTCTCCAGGGGCCAGGGGGGTCTCCTTATATAGTCCTCCTCCTCTATGCGTTTTTGGGTCGGTAGGCGAGGTGGTACTATGTTTTCCTTGATCCAATAGGTCGGTGGAACATCCCGTGCGAAGAGAGTCCCGATTGGCATCCAACAGGGGGCGGGCGCCCAGGTCACCAGGGCGGGCGCCCTGGGCCTGGCCCCTTTCGGCCTCTGTTTTCTTCCCGTGGCATCTGGAGTCTTCTAGATGGTAGAAAATCGTGCGGTGCGTTGATATCTCTATGTAATCCCGACATGTGGGCCTTTCGTCCTTATTTCCTGATAACCCCCTGCAGAAATAGATAAACAACAAAACTCGTGGAATTCTGTCAGATCAAGCCCTAATTCTAGGTGTTGGTTGCATATTGGTCCTTTCCCTTGTTTATTTGATAATTAAAATTGATACTTAAGAACCGTCAACATACACTTCACGTTCCCTATGGAAATCAATACTCTAGAATACTGTGCGCTTGTGGATTTTTTCTGGTTGTGTTTAAAATACCCAACAACGAGTGATCATTTGAGTCGGTGTAGTTGTCAGTGGGCATGTCACACCCAATTTGAAGGAAGAAATTGAATGCATAAACTTATGTGTGCCTAGAGATCAATCACACGCATAAATCACAAATTAAATACCATCATCGCAGTGTTTACATCACACATAGTCATTATAACACAAAGTCTGGTACAACAACGAAAGATAAATATGATAATCTAAGATAACTCTCTCTTGGCCCTCACACGGGAAAGGTCGACTAGTGAAGCATAAGCTTAATAGTCCTCCGGGTAGTTCTCATAGCTACCACCATCTATTACCCATCTGGGGTTTTTATGCAAAAAGAAATATGAACAAGCGTGAGTACATCTCGTACTCCATAAGCATAGCATGAGGATTTATGAGGCTCAAACAGGCTAGACTAGGTTTACTGCACCGGCATTTTAGTAGGTCAGCATTTTACCATTAATTATTATTAGGTTATGCTTAAGCTCTCAAATATCCCATATGATCATTTGTTAGAACCATAGTAAGTCACTAAGTCCCATTAAAACATAATTAAACATCATCGAGTACCACAAATCATTTGTAACCAGTTATTCTGTGTGTTTTTCGGGCCGCTCGTGACCGTGAGCACGACTGTTATAACAGTTATACACTCTGCAGAGGTTGTGTACTTTCACCGTGAGTCGTGTTGACCATATGCCCGAGGTCCGTCGACCCCCAAATACTACCAAGGTGAGCGGGCAAGGTACACTATGTAGCCTTCTGTAGGCCTATTCTAACCGGTTAGGGCCGCGAGGTTTCCTCGGTAGGCAGATGTAGAAAACCCCCCTTTCCTATGGCACATTTCCATCATGGCTATACTCATAGAAACAGGGGCAGCACTACACCCAAAGTGGCAAGCCCCTCTTGCACCCTTTCGGGTAACCTCTAACGAGTTAGAAAAGATCCTATTACTGAGCTAAAGTCAGAGCCATGTGACTCTCCCAGTTGCACTGTAAGTCCCAACTTTTGTTGACAGATGAGTCCTTACGGAGGGTCTAGGACAACATGACCAACAGTCATTTGTACCATTGCCCTATGTTCTATTTACCATAATCATATTTAATCAATTAACCATGGTTTCATCACTGATGTTAGATCATATATATAATTAGAGTTAGAGCACTGTCACTTCTACCCATATGCAAGAAAAACCCTCAGAGAACAAGGTAATTGTTATCAACAACTTGGGTGTCCTTATAGTTTGCAATATTAAATACATGCAGGGTGAAATGCTAAAAATGAGTAGGACATCAACGTAAACCCATGCTATACTTTCCTTGGTTCGCGAACTCCTGCTGGTCCCCGAAGAACTCTGGACTCCTCACCGTCTGGGCTCGATCAACACATCACAATCATCACGCATACCAAGATAGACATGCAATAGAACAATTCCTAAATTTAGAACAGTACACTAGCAGTAAATCAATTTAAATAAAAGTTTTCAAAAATTATCTACGTGCTGCTACGATCACATCAACATGAAATTCACGAAAAACGGACTTACGACACAAAAGTTAAACATTAAACAGGGCTTCAAAAGTAATCTATGGACTCACAATTATCTAGGGGATCATACAATAGTAAACCTAAACAACAGTGGTACCAACGTGGACCTTATAAAATTACGAAACTAACGCAACTTGAATGGATCGATTCGGAGTTCAAACGACGATTTTATAGCTAAAACAATGTAGTGGCAGTTCTATAAATAAAACAAAGAATAAACGATTTAAAAGAAATAAAGAAAATCTAGGGAAATTCCCCAGCCAGGCACTGCGCGTGGGATTTAGACGTTCTTGGGGGCTCATAAGCAAAACTGCCCTCGAAGGGGTATCGGCCACTCACGGTCGTTGATCTCGCGATGCACGGCCACGATTAAACGAGAGGAGAGGGAAGGGGGTTCGCCGGCCGGAGCTGGGGGAGAGAGCGGCGGCGCGCCATGTCCGGCCTGCCAAAGCTCGCCGGCGCTAGCGGATACGGCACTACGGTGTACCATTCTCGAATCCGAGAACACCGGGAGAGAGAGGAGGCGTAGGCGAGTGTGCCCGGGGGTAAAGTGTGGCTATGGAAAGCAGTTTCCGCGGCAGTTCATGGCGGCGCCATGGTCGGCTCACCGGAGCACGAGGGGAAAACTCCCGAGGTCATGGATTCGCACGGGGAAAAGCTAGGGAGAGAGAGTGAGTGAAGGCGAGCGTGCTTCGACCCTTAGCATGGCCGGGAGAAGTTCACGTAGTCCGCGCCATGGCCGGTGGCCATGGAACTCACTAGAGTTCGCGGAGAAGGCCCTAGCGGCTACCAACCGGAGTAGGAAAGGCACATGGAGAGAGGGAAGGAGTTGGCAAGCTCACCGGCACAGCAAAAGGAGACAGAGGCGACTTGATTCACCGAGACATCACGCGACGGATTGGCAGTGCTTCGGTGGTGGTTTTTCTCGCTCCCTAGGCGCTCGGTTGCAGCTGCGAGTGCAGAAATGAGGAGGGGGAGAGAGGAGCGGGGTCGGCAACAACTCTAGGGCGCAAGAGACCGAGAGACGTGGGTGTGGGTGCGGCATCGTGGGAGCGGAGAAAGCGGTGCGGTTGTGGTGCGACTCTACCGTAGAGGAGAGGGAGGGGACGGTTGGGGAAGAAGGAGATGGTGACTGGCGTGCCCGGCCTGTCAACGGGACAGAGAGCGGGAGGTGGGGGTGCTGGCGCTGGGCTGGGTTGGGCCAAGCAGGCCGAAAGCGAGGGGGGAGGGGGAGAGATGGATTTCCCTTTTTTCGTTTACAACAAAATTTCAAAGCTTACTTTCAAATTGAATTTGAATAAATTTTCTTTTGCATAAATTCACACATCACAAAAATAAGTGCTGGAGCATGAATGCATCATTGTGTTTCTAATTTCATAATAAATTTTAATTTCCCAAAATTTATTTATTTTTTCTATATTCTAATGCTCACAAAATTATTTAATTAAATCATATTCATCTATTTCAAAGAACAAAATTTTGGGTGTTACAATTCTACCCCCTTAAAAATAGTCTCGTCCTCGAGATTGGGTGATGGCTTACTGAAACAATTGTGGGTACGACTTTCTCAAATCCTCTTCCCTTTCCCAGGTGGCCTCATCTTCGTTATAGAGGTTCCACTGCACTTTACACATCTTTATGGTTCTGCGTCTTTTAACCCTATCTACAGTTTCCAAGATCTTTATCGGATACTCTTCATATGTGAGATCTTCTTTAACGGTCAACTCTTCTATAGGAATCTGCTCTTCTGGTACTCGCAAACACTTCTTCAACTAAGAAACATGGAATACATCATGTACACCTGACAAGCTCTTAGGGAGTTCTAGCTGATAGGCTACTTCTCCACGTGTTGCAAGGATTCTGAAAGGTCCGACGTATCTCGGTGCTAGCTTACGATTCATATTGAATCTCTTCACACTGCTCATTGGAGACACCTTCAGATATACAAAATCACCCTCTTTGAAACTCAAGTCCCTTCTTCGGGTGTCGGCATAACTTTTCTGCCTGGACAGTGCCACTCTTAGATTGTCCCTAATCATCCTCACTTGTTCTTCAGCACTTCTTAGGACATCTGGTCCAAACACCTGTGTTTCACTAGTCTAATTCTAGAATAAAGGTGTTCTACACTTGCGACCATACAAAGCTTCAAATGGTGCCATCTTGAGACTCTTCTGGTGGCTGTTGTTATAGGAAAACTCAGCGTATGACAGACTTTTGTCCCAACAAGTACCATATTGCAAAGCACAGGCTCTCAGCATATCCTCCAAGATCTGATTAATTATTTTTGTCTATCCCTCAGTCTAGGCATGATAAGAAGAACTAAAGTTCAGCTTGGTTCCCAAGGATCTATGTACCTTGTGCCAAAAGTGCGATGTAAACTGAGTTCCTCGATCGGACACGATCTTCTTCGGAACTCTGTGTAAGCACACGATCTTTTCCATGTACAGCTCAGCTAACCTTGCCACATTGTAGTTGGTTTTAACTGGTAAGAAGTGTGCAACCTTAGTGAGTCGGTCTACTATTACCCAAATCAAATCATACCCACGTTGAGTACATGGCAACCCGGTAATAAAGTCCGTACCGACTTCTTCCCATTTCCATTCGGGTACCTGCATTGGTTGCAACAACCCTGCAGGTTGTTGGTGCTCAGCTTTCACCCTCTGACAGGTGTCACACAAAGCAACATACTCTGCCACATCCCTTTTCAACCCATACCACCAATATCTCTCCTTTAGGTCCAAATACATCTTGGTACTCCTAGGGTGTATTGAATAAGCAGAGTCATGTGCTTCACGCAAAATTTTGTCTCAGTTAGTCTTCACTTCAGGCACACATATCCTTTTCCCAAACCATAGGGTACCATTTTCATCTATCCTGAAGCCTAGTGCTTTTCCAAGTGCAACATTATCTGTTGTTTCCTTTAATTTCTTATCCTCCAACTGATTCTTATGTATTTCATGTTCTAGTGTAGGCTCTATCTCTAGACCCACTGTATGATTCACAAAGCCTATGTTGAGGTGTTCTATTTCTGCTCGCAACTCAGCTGGAATAAATGTGAGCTGAAGTCCATTGACATAGCTCTTCCTACTAAGTGCATCTCCAACTACATTTGCTTTCCTAGGCTGATAATGCATTTCTAGGCTGTAATCCTTGTTCAGCTCTAACCAATGATGTTGACTCAGATTTAGGTCTGAGTGGGTGAAGATATACTTTAGGCTCTTATGGTTTGTGTAAATATCACACATATGACCAATCAAGTAATGTGTCTAGATTTTTAGGGCATGGACCACTACGGCTAGCTCTAGATCATGAGTAGGGTAATTCAACTCATGTTTTCTCAACTGTCTAGAGGCATAGGCCACTACTCTTACTTCTTGCATGAGCACACAACCTAAGCCTAAGCGAGAAGCATCACAATAGATGGAGAAGCTCTTGCTTAAGTCAGGTAAGGTCAACACTGGAGCTGTGGTCAACCTCTTCTTTAACTCCTCAAAGTTAGCCTGGCATTTGTCTGACCAAACAAACTAAACACTCTTCTCTAATAAAGCTGTCATGGGCTTAGCAAGTTTAGAGAATCCTTCAATGTGTTACGCAACTAGAGCATAATGAGCATGATGTGACAACATTGGGGTAACAGTCGTGGCTAGCATTGCAAGGAGGTTTGGCCACTGCTCATGGTGTTGTGCTCACCATCGAGGTGGAAGCAGGCACCCGCGTGGGTGTGGGGCTCCATAGAGTCAGGCAGAGGTGGTGGTGCACTGCTCCGTGGCATCGTGGCTACGGGCGCTAGGATGAGGGAGCTTCGCGTGGCTCTAATGGTGGTGGTCAGTGCGGCTCGACGGAGCACCGGGTGGTGTTGTAGCTCTAGGCAAAGAGCAAAGGATACGGTGGCAGGTGGTGGCACGGTGGCCAGCTTGGCCATGGTGGAGGCTGGTGTCGTGGCATGGGCTTGGCCATGAGAGGAGGGAAGGGGAGAATGGTGGTGGCTACCGTAGGGAGCAGAGATGGCGGCTATGACACTTTATAGGGTCATTGAGCTAGGGCTCCTCAAGATAGACGATGAGGATCCTTGGGAGGCGTGGCAATGACATGTGGTGAAGGATCTAGGGGTGAGCAGGGAGAAGGGCATGAATTTGGGGCGCTTCACCTCCACATCAGGTGGTGACGGTGGCTTAGGGGGTTGGGGCACGTTCTAGCTAGGGTTGCCAACCCTAGGGGCATGACAGTTGGGCCTAGCCGGATAGTTGGGCTAGGGGAAAAGAGCCAAGCCTAGCAGGGAGGTGCTAGTGCTAACAATAATTAACTCCAATTTTTAACCGTCAATTAACCCATGAAGAGATCTGAAACAATCACTACAACAAATGTGTTGATACATGACGGTTTCCTGGTGACGTTTTCTGAAACTGTCACCGCATACTAAATCTATGACGGCCTTATGACGGTCTAAGAATTTGGTGCTCGCTCTGTGACAATCTGGATCGTCATCGTCTGTGTAGTTGTCTATGACGATGGAGAAGGAACATCGTAAAAATCATATTGGGTGATGTGGACCTTGAAAAACGACGTGGACGATAGGACCATGATGACATGGATGACCTATTGTATGTTGAAATGAGATTAAAATGAAAACCCATGACAAAAAAAATAGAATAAAATATTAAAAAAGATGGTGAAGAAAACAAAAAAGGAAAAAACATAACCCAAACCCATGATAAAAAAATAAAAATAGGAAAGAAGATTGAAATGCATTTTAGTACACGATGAGAAAAAAATACACTGCCACTATGACTTTCTGCATTTTAGGATTATTATTTATTCCTAATTTTACATGAAAAATGAAAATAGAAAAATATTGCTCAAAGTAGGGATCGAACCGTTCAGAGGATGTGGTCACACCACCACACCACTTGTTCCTTAATGTATTGTGTCGTTCCATCACAGTTTTGTACGCTAAATACTCTGTTGGGCCGAGAGGGAACATGTTTTCTTTGCGACTTCGAGAGGGAACAAGCTGGAGCGCTGGGGGATGGGGTATGGGCCGAACGGTGAGCTGGTTAAGTGGGAGGGTAACGGGCCGAAATAGATAGGGAGAGTTGGCCTTGGGCCAAAACAGGTTGGAGAAGGTTTTCGGTTTTAATTTTTCTTTTCTTTTTTTTTTATTTTTATTTTCACATATCTCTCATATAATAAAATGAATAACTATTAGAAAAATCTAAGGTCTTATGTGATACCGTATTTTGGGTGTATATGACTGGCAAAAGAATTTCTTGTCGCTTTAACATAGATGGAGTCTACATGCTTGACAAAGGTGTATGGAACCTTTTCACAACCATGAGTGTACACTTAGGTTCTTAATGATTTTGAGGTCAATGTGCTTTCCAGCATCTTCTTGGTCTCGAAATTTTTCTTCGGCTTGCAAATGCCCAATGTGAAGCAACCATCAAGTTTGAGATTTTTCTAAATTGGTTTGCTACTTTTTTCAGTTTAATTTAATTTCCACCTGACTTTCTCGAGTAATTATACTTTGAACTGAGTCCACCCCCGAAAAGATCTTGAATGGTGCCAAACTTTGCCAAATGGTCTCTTGTACCTCAGGAGTCAAATCTTTGTAAATGTCAAGACAGATTTTTAGTGTTTTCGAACAATAATTCATCATATTTTGTGTCACACAACACGGAGAAAAATATAATAAAACGAATAATTATCAGAAAAATCTAAGGTTTTGTGAGGGACCATATTTTTGGTGTATATGACTATAAAAAAATTTCAAGTCATTTTGACATAGGCAGAGTCTACATGCTTCACAAAGGTGTATGGAACCTTTCATCGAACTATGAGTGTACACTTAGGTTCTTAAGGATTTTGAGGTCAATGTGCTTTCTAGTGTCGTATTGCTCTCCAAATTTTTCTTAGGCTTGCAAATGCCCTATGTGAAGCAACCACTAAGTTTGAGATTTTTCTAGATTGGTTTGCTACTTTTTCAGTTTAATTTAATTTCTACGTTACTTCACCAAATAATTATACATTGAACTGAGTCCACCCCCGAAAAGATCTGGAATAGTGCCAAACTTTGCCAAATGGTCTCTTGTACCTTAGGACACAAATCTTTGTAAATGTCAAGACCGAATTTTAGTGTTTTCAATCAATAATTTACCATATTTTGTGTCACACAGCACGGAAAAAATAAAATAAAATGCATAATTATCAGAAAAATCTAAGGTCTTGTGTGGGACCATATTTTGGGTGTATATGACTGTCAAAAAAATTTCAAGCCATTTTGACATAGGCGGAGTCTACATGCTTCACAATGATGTATGGAACCTTTCATCAAACTATGAGTGTACACTTAGGTTCTTAATGATTTTGATGTCTACATACTTTCCACTATCGTATTGGTCTTAATTTTTTTTCTTAGGCTTGAAAATGTCATTCGTAAAAGCAACCATCGAGTTTGTGATTTTTCTAAATTTATTTAGTATTTTTTTCAGTTTAATTAGTGCTTAAATTGAACTTAGTTAAATAAATAAGAAATTAAATTTGTTAAATATTCGAGGCTTAGTAGCCTCAGCCTGTGTTGCGCATGTCTCTTACTCCGTCCAACGGCCCAAATCGGCCCACTTAAAACCCTAGACTATATAAATGGTAAGGAGATAGGGTTCACCAGATCGAGTGCCCCTTGCCCTCTCCACACCCGAACGCCCCGTGCCTTCTCCCACCCGCCGGAGCCCTCTCCACACCCGAGCACCCCCCGCCCTCTCCCACCTGCCGGTGCCCCCCCCTCCCCTCTCTTCCACTATGGCGGATCTAGAGGATCTTGGAAGAGCTCGAGGATGTGGTGGACCCTATGGCCCGGCGTCCTCACGGGGACTCCCTCTCTCTCTCTCCATCCAGGAGACGGCCGGTGCTGGGCGACGAGGCTGGACGAACGACGGCGGGGGCGGCACGACGCGACAAGGACGAGTGGTGCGACGTGGCCAGACCAGATGCACAGAGGTCGGGCGACATCGATTTGACGGTGCCATGCATGGTATGCGGTAGTGACCCTCATCCTCTCTCTCTCTCTCCAATCTCAGATCCATGGAGGATCCATCCTTCACCTTCTCCCCCTCGCAGATCCAGTGTTATGTAGGGGATGATGGCCAAATCCGACATCAAGGGCACGGCAGTACTGGCCGGCTTCCTGCGATCTGCTGCTGGCATGCCCTTGCCGTATGGATTTTTTGGGACTTTCAATTTTCTGGGTGGTTTCGTTAATTAGTGAATGTCCATGACAGACATTGGACTGGGCCACAGGCCACTGCAATTTCTCTTTGCACGTAGTTGCTGCGGCTCTAGATACTCTTGTAATTTGTTTGTGATTTATTAACTGCTTTTGTGTTATACTATATTAAAATTTTGTTTTTATCTAATATAGAAATAATTGTATTTGCTGTCTAAAAAAATTAAATTTCAGGCATATGAAATTGAGCAACTCCCATTAATTTCCATGTTCTCAAATTTCTCTGTATCGCATGGTCAGGTTGCTGCAGCTGACACCGAGTGAAAACATGAGGATCATCATGTTCTTTAGGAAGTTTTTGCAGGTATAATCTTGACATACGGTAAACAACACACCTCAATGTGTGTGTGTTTGGTAAGGCATGGTTATCAAGTTCTGAATTGGAATAAAGCAATCAATTAGAGTATACAGATTTATTTCTTGGTGGGAACAAAATTGCAGAAATATATATATGTCTCATTGCTGCCTTTAGATATTTGTTTTTACCACCTACCATGCTTGTATTTTTTGTGTGTTTGTTTATCAAATGCACCTCTAGTATATGCGATAGCTTCGTGTCATAGCCTATCTGAACAATATATTATCTGAAACTTATTTGCTTAGTATGACTTATTCTGTCTATCAAGGAAACCTTCTGCTACTAAGTACAATAATATATTTGCAGGCTCGAATAATTGATTGACATGCTATTGATTGTCACTAATTAATTTTTATCTCCCTCATGTATAATTGCAGTGGGCAGATGGATCAGAGGAGAAAGGCGTCATAACCTGATGCCACTTGCTAGCTGAGAATGTGTCTCCTTTCTTTTTTTTCATCTGTTTCTTTTATTTTATCTTGAAGAACAGGAGGGCAATGCTATCTTAGTCTTCTATTCCTTTTGCTACTTCATTCTTTTCGTTTGGTTGTGGTCAGTTTACTTTTGTATGTAATTGTACTGCTTTTATATGTAATTGTAGTGGGTTATTATATATTGCAATCACATGTGCTTGACTGTTTGTTCGATCGCACAGAATAAATTTAAATGGGCTGCACACAAAATGAAAATGGGCTGCGCAGAAAAGATTAGGCCTAGCCCACACTATGGGCCCAGCCCATCCTACGCATCAGTATCCCAAAAATTAATTTTAAAAAATGCTGATGTGGAATGGTGAGCCACGTCACCAAGCTGATGTGTAAGCTATAGCAATGTCACCAAGCTGACATGTCAGATTTTGCCATGTTAGATACCACCTCATATGCTGAAATGGCTGTGCTGACATGGCATATATCTGTGATGATCCAAATCGTCACTGATGCTGCTTGGAAACCAAATGAACAGCTATTCGGTGACGATTGAAGTCGTCATCGATTCAGTGCGTCTGTGACAGTTTATTTTCGCAAAGAAGGATTATGACGTGGATTCTATGACGAATTTCTAGAGCCTCACAGATAGTTATCTATGACAGTTTTTATGGTGTTTATTACTAATTGATAACGTCACGTATCAACAGAATCCGTGTAGTGAATGTATAAAGTAGGGTGGTAGGGGTTTATTCTAATAAGTTCCATAAGTTGTGTTGTTCTCACTTGCCTTGTAGGATATTCAATATTTCACCATATAAAAGTATATCAAGTGAAGAATTTGAGCACACCATTGTGGAGAGCTCGTCGAGACAATTGAGACGGACATATCATTTGTTATATTTGGAGCACCGGAGAGGAAGTCCTTGATAGATATGACTTAGAAGACTCTAGAAGACTCTAGAACCATCATCATCACAAGACTAGAGACTAAACCGACAAGATCCTATAGCTCTATAAAATAATATTTTCTAGGGATTTGTCTAGGAGCTAGGCGATCATATTGTGCAAGTGGACCAGAAAGTGGCACTAGAAGGACGTGGAAGACACCAGAAGGTACGAGAACAAAGCAGAGGACCGGAGGCGACTAGGTGGGGCCGAGCCGGCCTCACATGCTAGGCTGGCTGGCTCCTCCCCACCCAAATAAGCCCTCCTTTGTGCGACGGCCTCCAACCAACCTCTACGATGCATCTTGACCATTGTTTCATTTTTGTTTGACCCGAGGGCTGTGGTTCATGCCACTATATAAGAAGAGGCAGACCCCCTAGAGGCATCATCAGATCAATTCAATCAACACACAAAACATTCAGTTCAAAGGTGTCCCTTGAAAGGATAACCTAGAGCTCCACCAACTAGGGCATACCTAGAGCATAAGAATAGGAATTAGAGGAGTCAAGCAATGCCTGGATTTCGGATCTAGTCATGAGGAGGCTAGGTACAGCCTTGTACTTGTCTCTTGTATTCAACATTGTTAATCTATTTGTGTTATTTATCTTCTAGTTCATTGTGTTTATCATCTAGTTCACTTCTAGTTCCTCATCTAGATTGTCTACTTCATTGTCTAGTTCACCGAGTTCTTGTCTAGTTCATCCGATTCATCTAGTTTGTCATTTAGTTCAAGTTTTCCTCTAGTTTTTATTCTAGTTCGTGTGTGAGTCAAATACTTCATATGACTTGTTACAATTCTATATTAATAATTATATTGTTTGTTGCCTACATTGATTATATGTTTAGTATAGTTGGAGTAGTTTTGTGTTTATGCTCTTGTTCGTATAGCGCTCACCCTGATGACTAAGGGGTGGGTGGTAGATATTTGTAAGCATGGTGTTTGTACATTGTTTATCTGTGAGTGCTCCCTATTTTTTAGGCCATGTGGTAGGTTGTAAAGGTGACTATTATAGCTTTGTTGAGTCCTCCGTAGTCTACTCCCCGAATATAGGACTAGTAGGCTTAAGTTGTGGGGTGATGTCTTGCTCTATTCCTGACCCACCTTAGCAATGTCTTCTGAGTATGAATATGATATTATCCTTACCATGATTGTTAAATGTAATTACGCTAATCAATTTATCTCAATGACCTATAGTTAGAATAACCCTAGGAGTTTGTCTCTATTTTCAAGTTATTTCTAGAGTCATGCCCAAGTAGGAAAATGCTCGGTGGAACTCCTTTTAGGATTACCTTGATCTGTTATTACTTATCTTTATTTATGATATGATTGATCCTTATTTTGAGTATTGATCTAGTGGAACTCTTATCACAAGTGCAAGTCATAGCTTTTATTCTTTACACCTCTGTTGACACCGTTTTTGGGCACGTGTCCAGGATGGCAGGATAAGGTGGCAAGTATGCTGTTTACAGGATGAATTGCCGATGAGGATGGTTGCCGATGAAGGAGAGGTCGAATGTGACTAAGTCTACGGGCAGTGATGTGTTTATGCCGATGGCTATAATAGAGGAGTCTGCCGATGACCATGGCAAGTCTGCCGATGATACGGAGGAGGAGTCCGGAAACTGCTGATCGGTTTATGGAAGAATTTTAGTTTATCACGGGAGATAACTTTGTTATTTCCTTATTTATTTAAGTCGTTTTGTGTACGGATTCCGTGTAATTTGGAATTCGAATTCTAGTCGTGTTTAGTTGTAGCTCTTTGAGCAGGGTATAAATATGAACCCTAGGGCCTTGTAATGAGACATCCATCAATCAATCAAACACACGTTTTTACTCATATTCTAGCATCTACTTTTCGACGACTTCGTCATACTTTTTCCTTTTCACTACGAGTTCTTAGGAATTCGTCGACTTAAGTTCGGCGTGTTCTCAAGTTCCGCGTGAGTACCTCTTAGCCGTGACATCCGGGCGCATCGCTGTTGTCAGGACTAAAGTATTCGAGTTATCACCTTTGCCGATAGTAAGGTCAAATCGGCTGGCACGCCTTAACGTTTGAATCGGGTATTAGCCCTTTGTGTTTGCAGACCAGCTTTTGCACCAACACATCTTTTGGCACGCCCAGTGGGACCGATTCAAGATCAAGATCAGCATGTCGATCTCTGACTTCGATCAGGAGAACGTCATCCCCGTGACGGAGGCCAATCTCAAGGATGAGCAGAAGCAAGCCATTGCCCAAGCTATGGAGGAGTACAGGCTGCAATGTTTGAAGTCCTTCAGCATAAATAGGAGTGGCGAAGTGATCCAGAAAGATGCTCTGCCGACGCCACGGCAGGTTACTTTCGAAGCCAATCCGGGCAAGCTCCAAGATATGGTTGACAGTGCTATCAACCGTGCTTTGATCAATCAAGCTGGTGTACTCTCTAACACGGTTTTCAATGCCGTAGCAAGGACTTTCAAGGAAGGACAGATCCCTCCAGATTATGTGGGCCCTACTCATCATCAACCAACAGCACCAGAGGTTACGGCTCCGTCGGCTGCTTTGACGGCTGCAAGTGCACAATCTGCCGTCCCTCCAAGTACATCGGGAGCTAGTGGTGCACTATCTGTGCCGATGACAACCAACCCACAGACTTCAAGTGGGCAGAATAAACTGACAACAGATATGTTGGCATCGGCAGTGTCAGGGTTGACTCTTCCTCCCAACTGGTGGGGTTACGGTATGCCTCCAGAATTAACACCGGGTACATCACAGATAACTGACACGAGGGGCAAGGCTACTGTGGTATCGGCGCCTCCCAATGCACCGTGGAACCAGAGTCCTCGGTATACCACAACTACTACTGCAAGGCCTCACACTGGGAATCCTCAAGATTCGATGTTTCAGATGCCTAATGCATCGGCAGATTCAATGCTGATGCAACAGAGGTCTATGGCCCAGTCGGGGTATGTCAATTCAATGATGGTACCCAATTACCAATCATCGGCAGCGCCTATGCCGATGAACGCTAATAATGGATGGCTTGGGCAACAAGTCTTTCCACAATCGCCCTAGCAGAGTTACCAGACTACAGGGTTCCAGCAAGGACAGGTCTATCCCGGGTTCCAAGGTCAGGGGATTCCCAACCAGCCAATGAATTTCGGACAGCAACTCGGGGGACAGCAAATCGGTGGACAGCAGTTTGGTGGTCCGCAGATTGGAGGACAGATGATCAATCCAATGTTCCGTGCAGATCACGTCCCGAACAGACATGTGGAGGTTCGCCACCAAGTGCCGGACCCGCAGCCGCCTCATTGGCAGGATGCCGATGCATATTGGGCTGATAAGATTGCTGAAGTAATGAAGGAACAATTTGGCATAAAACCCAAAGTCAACACTTACTCTTATCGGACACCGTATCCTCCCGCATATGATTTGATCCCGCTTCCACATCGGTACAAGGTACCAGATTTTACCAAATTCTCTGGGCAGGATGACACGTCAACCATGGAGCATGTCAACAGGTTCATCATTTAATGCGGAGAAGCTGGTAACAGGGACGAATTGAGGGTTCGTCTATTTTCGTCGTCATTATCTGGATCGGCCTTTACCTGGTTTATATCACTACCTCCTAACTCAGTGATTACTTGGGCCGATCTGGAGAAACAATTCCACAAATACTTCTTTTCGGGGGTTCATGAAAAGAAAATCACCGATTTGGTCAAATTGAGACAACGCAATGATGAATCGGTTGAGGGTTTTGTGCAGAGGATACGGGAGGTAAAAAATAAATGCTATAGTCTGGTTCTCGATGATCGGCAGCTAGCCGATTTGGCTTTCCAGGGTTTATTGCCACACATCAGGGATAAGTATGCCTCTCAGGAGTTTGAAAGCTTAAGTCATTTAGTACAGAGGATTTCTGATCAAGACATCAAGCCTTTTGAGCCCAAAAGAGCATGGAACAAGAAGGTGTCGTTTGTTGATGAAGCAACAAGTTCAGATTCTGATGAGGAACCAGTAATCGGTTTGGCAGAGTGGGTGAAGAATAAGAAGCCGATGTCTTGTCCTTTTGGGCAAAAGGAACTAGAAAAGTTCGCTTTCGACACTGCTAAGGCCGATAAGATATTTGATTTTCTACTCCAGGAAGGTCAGATCAAGTTGTCTCCTAATCACGTGATCCCATCGGCAGAGGAGTTGAGGAGGATGAAATATTGCAAGTGGCATAATGCAACTTCTCATGACACCAATGACTGCAAAGTTTTCAGACAGCAGCTGCAATCGGCAATAGAGTCTGGGAGAATTAAATTCGACAGTTCCAAGACTCAGAAGCCGATGAAGATAGACCAGCATCCTTTCCCGACAAACATGTTGGATGCAAAGAGGAAGGCCAAGGTCTTAACGTCGGAAGCAGCTGAGAAAAGTGCATCGGTAGATCCTCAACATCAGATTACTACTGCCGATGCAAAGAGTAAAGGCTTGGTCCAGGAACGGACTAATTCGGGTAGGCCTCCTCGGTCCGGCATCGTTATAACTCATAGAAGGCCTCGAGAGAATTGGCAGCAACGGGAAGATCGATATCGGCGCCAACGAGAGGATTATCGACGGGAGGAAGAAAGACGCCGACAGGAGTGGAATCGGCATAGAGATCATTGGAATTGTCCGTTCTTCATCCATTGTTGGGAGGAAAATATCAAGCTTCCCACTGTCAGAGACTGCCCTGAGTGCAACGGTTATGATCGGTACGACAGGACCGATCGGCGTTATCATGATGATGATCGGCGATTTAATGGGCCAATCAGAGGAAGGGCGTCAGTTCATGATCGGCTGGGGGGCAGGTTTAGCGTGCACGATAAGCTTGGTGATCGTGTCTAATATTTTCCCAGGAACCAGGAAGAGCTCGAGGAGATGGCTAATGCGCGAGTTCCCGATGAATTCATATTTTGCAGGGATGCTAACACGCATCGTATGGAGTCAAGGGAGAACCGACGCCCGGCAGCAAGGCAAAAGCCACTCCCTCCATGGTGTCCTGAAGGGTTAACCAAGACACAGAAAAGAAGATTGCAACGCGAAAGGCAAGAGGAGCTAAGCAAGCGCGAGAATTCTGGTCAGTCTGGAGGTCAGCAGCAATTAGATACTAAGAGGGAAGGACCATCGGCAGGAGTTAACATGGTCTTTATGTTGCCGATGGAATTCCTTGCGCCATCCAGTGATGACGAGGTGGAGTTTTCCGATCAAATAGCTCAACTGGCTCTAGATCCGATGACAGCTATCTTTGAGAAACCTGCCGACGACGAAAGACAGCATCTCAAGGCTCTATTCGTCAAAGGGAGGGTTGATGGGCAGCCGATGACCAAGATCCTAGTTGATGGTGGAGCTGCTATTAATATTATGCCGTATACAGTATATCGGAAGCTTGGGAAAGGGGATCAGGATTTGACCAAGACCGATATGATGCTCAAGGATTTTGAAGGAAACGTGTCTCCAGTCAAAGGGGCAATATGTGTGGAGTTGACCATCGGCAGCAAAACCTTGCCGACAACTTTCTTCGTGATCAGTGGAAAGGGAGCTTACAACTTATTGTTGGGAAGAGATTGGATTCATGCCAATTGTTGCATCCCGTCTACAATGCACCAATGCTTGGTTCAGTGGGTAGGTGACAAGATTGAGATTGTCCCAGGGGATTCTTCTTATGTTATTGCATCAGCAGAGGCGGATACCTATGAGAGGACTAGGTGCATTTCAGGGGAAGTTTGGGAGAAAGATTTTCTCAAAGTTGCCGATTACGAGATGCCACCGATCCAAGCAGTCGGTTCTGACGACGGTTTTTAATGGATAGATTCGCCGATGATGGAAAATTAGGCCAGGGGTTCACATCGGCCGATGATTTGGTAGAAGTAGATATAGGTAGTGGTGATAAGCCTAGACCTACTTTTATTAGTGCTAAATTAGATCCTGAGTGTAAGCAACAATTAACTAATTTGTTAAAGGAATATAAAGATTGCTTTGCTTGGGATTATACCGAGATGCCTGGTTTAGACCGATCAATTGTTGAACATCGGTTACCCATCAAGTCTGGATTTCGGCCACATCAGCAACCAGCTCGCCGATGTAGTCCTAAGATTCTACCTGATATTAAGGCCGAAATCACCAAACTCATTGAAGCTAAGTTTATTCGGCAGTGTCGGTATGCCGAGTGGATTTCCAATGTCGTTCCGGTTTACAAGAAAAACGGGAAGCTTCGGGTATGCATTGATTTCAGGAATCTTAATAAAGCTACGCCGATGGATGGATACCCAATGCCAGTTGCCGATCTGTTGATTGACGTTGCGGCTGGGCATCGAATCATTAGCTTTATGGATGGCAATGCAGGATACAATCAAATATTCATGGCTGAAGAAGATATTCCGAAGACTGCGTTCAGATGCCCCGGTCATGTTGGATTGTTTGAGTGGATAGTCATGACCTTTGGCCTTAAGAATGCTGGTGCTACTTATCAAAGGGCCATGAATTTTATATTTCATGAGTTCATCGGCAAGCTGGTGGAAATTTATATTGATGATGTGGTGGTGAAGTCTGGAGATTTCACAAAGCATCTTGCCGATTTACGAAAAGTGTTGGAGTGCACAAGGAAGCATGGATTGAAGATGAATCCCAATAAATTTGCATTTGGTGTATCGGCAGGGCAATTTCTTGGTTTCATGGTGCATCAAAGGGGAATTGAAATTAGTCAAATATCTATTGACGCCATTAATAAAATAGTGGCCCCTACCAACAAAACTGAGCTCCAATCCTTGATCGGTAAGGTAAATTTTATCAGGAGATTTATATCTAATTTGTCTGGTAAAATTCGTGCTTTCAGTCCTCTTCTTAAGTTGAAAGCCGATCAAGAATTTATTTGGGGAGAAAAACAGCAGTTGGCTCTGGATGAAATCAAGAAGTATCTAGTGAATCCTCCAGTTCTAGTTCCACCTCAACAGGGAAAGCCCTTCAGATTGTATTTGTCTACCGATGGAACGGTTATCGGTTCAGCTTTAGTTCAAGAATTTGAAGGGAAAGAGAGGGTAATTTATTACTTGAGTAGGAGGTTGATTGATGGTGAAATCAGGTATTCGGCCATTGAAAAATTATGCTTATGCTTATATTTTTCATGTATCAAATTGAGGCATTACCTGCTATCGGCCGAATGCACTGTTGTTTGCAAAGATGACGTGGTCCGGTACATGCTATCCATGCCGATTATGAGTGGCAGGATCGGTAAATGGATTTTAGCGCTGTCGGAGTTCGATCTGCGTTACGAATCGGCTAAGGCAGTCAAAGGGCAGATTATGGCCGATTTTGTGACTCAGCATTGTGGTGTAGTAGAAGCCTTGGAAATCGTACCCTGGACGCTTTTCTTTGATGGATCTATATGTGACCGGGGGGCAGGAATCAGCATTATATTAGTTTCCCCTAAGGGGAGGAAGTATGAATTTTCCTTGCCGATTGTTACTACATCAACAAATAATCAGGCTGAGTATCAGGCTTTGATCAAGGGATTGGAGTTGTTAAGAGAAGTTCGTGCTGATGCTGTTGAAGTCTTCGGAGATTCTATGTTGGTTATAAATCAATTGATCGGGAGTTATGAATGCCGAAGTGAAGTTCTCATAACTTATTTCGAGAAAAGCGTGCGACTGTTGAAGGAATTCAAAGATTTCCGATTAGAGCATATTCCTCGATTGTATAATGAAGAGGCCAATCGGTTAGCTCTGCATGCCTCGGGATATCAGCCTATGATTAATGCAATATCGGCAATCGGTGCCGATGATTGGAGGAAGGAAATTATTGATTATTTGAAAGATCCATCCAAGAAAGTTGAAAGACGAGTCCGATTTCAAGCAACCAAGTATGTGCTCCTCGAAGATGAATTGTATTATCGGACTATTGATGGAATTCTTCTCCGATGCTTAGGTGATGATGAAGCTAAGAGTTTGATGGGAGAGATCCATGAAGGTGTATGTGGAGCACATCAGTCGGCTTTCAAGATGAAATGGATGATTAGAAGGAATGGATATTTTTGGCCGACCATACTTGAGGATTGCTTTAAGTATTTCAAGGGATGTCAAGGTTGTCAAAAGTTTGGTAACATTCAAAGAGCACCCGCATCGTCTATGAATCCTATTATCAAGCCTTGGCCGTTCCGGGGATGGGCTATCGATCTAATCGGTCAGATTTATCCACCATCTAGTAAGGGGCATAAGTTTATTCTGGTTGCCACTGATTATTTCACTAAATGGGTTGAAGCTATTCCTTTGAAGAAGGTCAACTCGGCCAATATGATTGATTTTGTGAAGGAGCACATTATTTACCGATTTGGGATTCCTCAGACAATTACTACCGATCAAGGCACTATGTTCACATCGGGGGAGTTTGATGAATTCGCAATCGGTATGGGGATTAAAGTGTTGAATTCTTCTCCTTATTATGCTCAAGCCAATGGGCAGGCCGAGGCGTCTAACAAAGGAATTATCAAGCTTATTAAACGAAAGATTGAAGAAAATCCTAAGCGGTGGCATACATTATTAAATGAAGCGCTGTGGTCTTATCGGATGGCTTGTCATGGATCAACCAAGGTGTCACCCTATCAATTGGTGTATGGGCATGATGCAGTATTACCTTGGGAGATTAAGGCTGGATCTAGGCGATTATCTTTTCAAGATCAATTAGCTGCCGATGAGTATGCCACTTTGATGACCGATGAGTTAGATGATCTAGCAGGACATCGGTTAAAGGCTTTAATGAGTATAGAAGAAAATAAGAAGAAAGTTGCTAGATGGTATGATAAGAAAGTGAAGGCTAAGGAGTTCGCCGATGGGGATTTGGTATGGAAATTAATTTTGCCAGTCGGGACTAAAAGTTCGAAGTTTGGAAAGTGGTCTCCTAATTGGGAAGGTCCTTATCGGATAAGTCGATCGGCTCCCGGTAATGCCTATATTCTAGAAACTCTCGAAGGAGTTGAATTTCCCAGAGCATTAAATGGCAAATATCTAAAAAAGTACTACCCTAGCATATGGGTCGATGCATAAAAGTTTAAATGCCGATAACACTCCTATCGGCTGGATTAAATTGTATCTGGGGATGGACTTAATGTTTCAAAAGATGCCGATAACAGTCCTATCGGCTAGACTAAGACATTAAGAAAGCTGAAATGCAGAAGAACAAAGGTGTGTTGCCGATGAGAGCTTCAGATGTTCAGCAGTGCTTGGATGGCCGATATGGCGCGCAGCCGGATCTGATTGGCTGTTTCTATCTCTTTGGTATCATCATCGGCAGAACCTTCTATCGGCTTCAGCTTCTTCTTCAACTGCAGCACTTTGTGACCGTGGGCATTTCGTTCTTGCTCGAGGTGCTTGATGGTCTCCGGCAGTTGGCTCTCTTCTTGCTGGGCCTGAGACAGAGCATCCTCTACTTGCTTGAGTTCGGCCAGCAGGGCTTCTCTTTTTGCCGATAGATCAGAGACTTTCTGCTTCAGTACATCACCTAAGGACTTTAAGGTGCCGATGTTCTTGTGCTTCTCATCGGCTAAGAGTTTTTCTTTCATCATCTCCTCAGAGAGCTGGATTTGAGCAGCTCTATCGGCAAGGCGCCGAGTGGCTCTCTGGTACTGCAGCTGGCGGCTTTCTAGGTGTGCAGCCTGGAAGAGGGTTTCTTCAGCATCGGCAGGAATTTGGCCTCTAAGGGTCTTGAACGGGGCCTTGGCTGGGTCGGAATCGTTGACCAGTTGAGCTGTGTCTTGATGAAGTATGGCCGATAGCTCTTCCAGCTTAGCCCTGGTTTCTGCCGATACAGTCCCAACTGCCCGAGAGGAGCTTGCTTCCTCACCTTCTTCTTCGGAGATATCAATGGCGAAGGAGAATAAGCTGTCGGGAGAATCTTGTTCCTGAAAGTGAGGATGAAATAAGTCATTTTTATGGTCAGAGCTTCGGCAGACAATACTAGTGGAAAGTTGGATGACTTACTTGCTTCAAGGCAATTTCTTGCCTTTGACTGAAAGATACCGATGGAGCTACAGGTTGATCGGCATGTGTTGCCGATGGGACGATGTCAGCTGAAAGTTAACAGAAAAGGTTATAAGATCGAAGAGAAGAAGCTCACCGACAGCAATTTTGAGGAGAGTACGTTACCTTCAGGAGGGATGATACTTGTCTGAAGTGAGGAAACCACCGATAGTATGATTGAACCTGCTGGATCGGTAGTTTGATCTCCTACGTCGGCCGGCACATCTTCTGATTGGGGTGCTTCTAACTGAGGTTCTTCTTGCTGAAGTTCTTCCATCTGTGGTGCTTCCTGCATTGGTTGGGGAGACGGTACTTGCTGTGTCTGGACTTCTGGAGAAGAAGGAGAAGACTCCACCGGAATTGGAGACACCGGAGGAGGAGGGGGAGTTGCCACTTTCTGGCGCTTTGTTCCAGCCTTAGCACCTTTGGTGCCCTTTCTCTTTGGGTGGCTAGACTGGGGGGCATCGGCACTTTTGACGCTTGGCCTTTGCCGATGCACCGGTTTGCTGCAATAACGAAAAGGGGTTTATAAGCACAGATATAGCCGATATAAAGATGGTCAGTATAAAAGAAAAAGGATTGACAAATTGCCTTGAAAGCCTGCGCCAAAGTGGAAGCAGCTACCGTTGGTGATGTCTGAGTTCTCTTGGTGGTGACTTTCCTTTGGCGTACACCCCGATGCACGATGGAAGCCAGAGTGGGAGCATTATGGCCAATTGAGGAGATCGGGCATGATGGAGACAAGTCGATCGGCTTGCCACTCCTGCTAACCGACGAGGGAATGTTGTCAACCTGCAAAAGGAATACAAGGGTAAGCTACCGATGGAAATAGTATTGAAAAAAATGAAACATCAGTTTGAAATACTTACGGTGTCATCGGAGACTTCGTATTCGGGGTCGATCATGCCGCGGTATGAGAGGGCCGATCTGCAGAATAGATGCTCTTTCCATTCTGCCCACCATAGCTTGTATGCCTGAGTAATAAAGGCAGCTGGAACCCATTCTGACAGATCTACATCTGTATCGGCATTTGGTGGTAGTTGGGCTACTCGAATCCAGTCAAGAAAGTTGGTGATGGGTTCTCTGGGTTTTATCACATCGGCATAAGGAAGTGCAATCGGCAACTGGCCGAAAGCTAGGTGACGGGCTAATGCCGATGGATTGTAAAATTCATAGGTTTGGGGAGAGGTTTTTGTGCTACCAAAGAAATTCACTGGTATGATTCTAGGAGTCACAATTGCCGTCATCACTTCATTATCCCTGTCAAGAGCTTCATCAAATAAATTGAAGGTTAGAGGGAGCATACTGTCTGGGTCATCATAAGCCAACCATGGTCGTTCGTCTCTGGCCAAGCCCTCATACAGAGTCTGGAAGAATCGGCCGATGTGATCCAGATTACTCCCCGAACCAGGTAGCACTATGGCAGCTTCGCCAAAGTTCAAGGGGGCACGTGTTGCCGATTCCTTTTCACCCAACACATGATTTTCGGCTATATCTCTTGGGAAGTGCTATGTGAACAAGTTGAAGTCAAGGCGCTTATGCAAATGCAGATTGAGCCACATATTAATAAACCATCCGGGGCCTCCCAAGTTGCCGATGGACTGGCCAAGCAGGAGTTTCTGGGCTACTTGGTGGAGAAGATGGTAAGCAGCGCCAAGCAAGTATCGGCCGAGAGGAAATTGGCCACCGTTAGCCAGTCTCTCTGCTGCCGATAAATAGACGGAAGTCGGTCCTACCGATCGACCACAGAATATAAACTTGTCCAGCCACATGTTCAGAAAGGTGGTTTGTTCCTTTATAGTGACAGGCCCCTTCCCACGATACTTCTGAATGTACCCTGACCAACCGCCGATAGTGCGAGTCTCCACTTTGGCACTAGGAGCGGTATCAAAGAAGTGGGTGCTATCGGCAGAAGACACGTCTAGACCAGTGAGCATAGCTACATCGGCAAGAGTGGGAGAAACAGGGCCGTGGCCAAAGACAAAAGCATTAAGGGTATCTGACCAAAAATGAGACGCAGCTATCAACAGCGACTCGTTCCTGTGCATATCGGCAATGGATAGCCTGATGCATTGGGCTAGCTTCCTTTCACCCCATTGGACTTCATTAGAATTGCTGACCCTCAAGAACCAGTCTTTCCACCCTACGGTAGGGCTTGGCCAAGAGCGGAAGGTGTCTTTCCACAGATCTAAAGAAAAGTTTTCAGCTCTAAAGGGGATCCTGTTGGTTTCTGCGTTGATAAGGTCGGTTGGATCTGGGTCCCCTAGAGGGCCGAGGCATTGAAGGTGTGGTTGATCGGTGGGGATGACAATTTTGTTGGACAATTCCTAGTGATTTTGGGCGTAAAGGAAACACAAAAGAAAAAGGAAAAAGGAAAATATTCAGTAAAATGAATTGCGGATGAACAGGGATACAAGAAAAATATACAGGAGACGAGATGGAGATCTGACCTCAGGGACGACGAAGCTAATGGCCATCTTGCTGCGAAGAGAGTGTTTGAAGGCACCGGGGTTGATGAGGAACAGTGTTTGTCGGAAACCTTGGGAGTTTCGAATGGCGCCGCCGCTGGAAAAGTAAAGTTGGGGTGGTGGAATGATGTGATGGGGAAGGAGTACCCGAGAAGGAACTATTTATAGGACAAAGTGGGCAAGGGCAAATCTGACTTATCTCTTTGCCGCATCCGGGAAATCCGAGGGTACTCAGGTAGATATGGTAACTGTTCGCACGGTAATCAAGGGATTGTGCAGGTGATTTGACGGGAAGCGGTAATTATCTGAAGATATTTTACTGCGCGAGATTTCCTGGTCGGTCCATCGACAGCGTTCTATAACGGTCATATTGCCGATGGGCGAATAAAGGGGAGGTAGCCGTTTGTACGAACGTCCTGGTCAGTACATCGGCAGATCTTTGTAACGGTAATATTGCCGATGTACGGTTGAGAGAGAAATGCCTACTTAGAAAGTTGGGGATTTCGGGGAATCTGCGGGAGAATAGGATCGGAGTTGTTCATATTGAGGTTGTTGGTTACCAGATTAGGAGCATTAATTGCGGGAAAAGGCATCATTACTGCAGAGAATTTTGGAGCATTAATAGTTTTATGCTTCGAAATTGGGGGGCATGTGTTGACACCGTTTTTGGGCACGTGTCCAGGATGGCAGGATAAGGTGGCAAGTATGCTGTTTACAGGATGAATTGCCGATGAGGATGGTTGCCGATGAAGGAGAGGTCGAATGTGACTAAGTCTACGGGCAGTGATGTGTTTATGCCGATGGCTATAATAGAGGAGTCTGCCGATGACCATGGCAAGTCTGCCGATGATACGGAGGAGGAGTCCGGAAACTGCTGATCGGTTTATGGAAGAATTTTAGTTTATCACGGGAGATAACTTTGTTATTTCCTTATTTATTTAAGTCGTTTTGTGTACGGATTCCGTGTAATTTGGAATTCGAATTCTAGTCGTGTTTAGTTGTAGCTCTTTGAGCAGGGTATAAATATGAACCCTAGGGCCTTGTAATGAGACATCCATCAATCAATCAAACACACGTTTTTACTCATATTCTAGCATCTACTTTTCGACGACTTCGTCATACTTTTTCCTTTTCACTACGAGTTCTTAGGAATTCATCGACTTAAGTTCGGCGTGTTCTCAAGTTCCGCGTGAGTACCTCTTAGCCGTGACATCTGGGCGCATCGCTGTTGTCAGGACTAAAGTATTCGAGTTATCACCTTTGCCGATAGTAAGGTCAAATCGGCTGGCACGCCTTAACGTTTGAATCGGGTATTAGCCCTTTGTGTTTGCAGACCAGCTTTTGCACCAACAACCTCCAAGTGCCTTCCTAGTGGTAAAATTATAAATAACGATACCTAGAACTTTCCTAGGTTGAATGCTACAAAGGTTGTCTTTTATCTGTGCGCTTGCAGATAACCTTTATTCATTTTCTATAGTGCTATGATCATAAGTACTATTGACACTGTTCTTAGGCATGAGTCAGGATGGTCACGGAGAACTGATTGGAAGTCAGGAAAATGCTGTGTCAAACCGATAACAAAAATGTCGATGGCCTATGATGCCAATGGTAGAATTACGGGTGGATGCTGTTGCTAGCCTGAGGATAGAGACAGTGGCTATTAGTCATTGCCGATGCCGGTGGAGGGAAGTTGATCGCCGATGCCGATGAAGGAGAGTGTGGAAGGGTCTAAGGAAACTACAAGGGGTATGCCAATGAAGCAGGAGCCGATGAAAGGTTTCATCGTAATTGAAGCAGACACAGGAATAGATAGGTGCTATTTTCTATAATTGTTAAAGCATACCTTATGTAGGAGTCCTGTTTTGTTTAGAATTAGATCCTAGTCGTATATGGTTGTAACTCTTTGGGTTAGGATATAAATATGGGCCTAGCAGCAATGTAAGAAAAGAATCAATCAATATCATACACAAGTTTTCCATCTACTTTTGCATCTATTATTTCGACGACTTTGTCAACTCGCATATTTTCTTCTATTTACAAGTTCTCAAGGATTCGAAGAATAACACTCGACGATTTCTCGAGTTCCGCGTGAGTACCTCTTGGCCGTGACATCCGGGTGCATCGTAGTTGTCAGGACTAAAGTATTCAAGTTATCACCTTTGTCGATTGCTAGGTCAAATCGATTGGCACGCCTCAACATCAAAATCGGGTATTAGCCCTTTGTGTTTGCAGATCTATTTTGCATCAACATATCTTTTGGCATGCCCAATGGGACTATCTATCAACAAGATCGACATGACTACTTCTGAGCTCGACACGGACAATGTTATCGGCGTGACAGAAGCAGATCTGAGGGAAGAACAGAGGCAAGCAATGGAAAGGGCTATAGAGGAATACAAGCAGCTTTGCTTGAAATCCTTCAGCATGAACAGGAGCGGGGAAGTTATCCAGAAGCAAGATCTGTCGTTGCCTCGGCAGGTTACCTTTGATCCCAATCCTGGTAAATTGCAAGACATGGTTAATAGTGCTATTAATCATGCTTTGATTAATCACTCCAATGTGTTGTCCAATACTGTCTACAATGCCGTGGTTCGAACTTTTAAAGAAGGATAGACACCACCACTTTATGCTGGCCCGACCTACCATCAGCTAGGATCGTCGGTTGTGGCTCCATCGGCTCCTCCAGCCGTTGTCGGTACAGAAGCTACCTCCCCTCCAAGCACATTAGGACTCACTAATGAGCAATCTACACAGATGAGATCTGATCTAATGATCTCAGGGGGATGGGTTCAGCTCAACACAGATCTATCAGCATCGGCAATGTTAGGGTATGTATTTCAGAACTGTCAGGTTCCTCCCAATTAGTGGGGATATGGTATGCCTCCAGAGTTTTTTGCAAATAATTCTGGGACATCTCAGGTAATTGACTTAGCAAGGAAAACTCCCATGCCATCGGCACCTCCAGTCTCACGGATGACTCAAATTCCTCAGTATTCCACAACAACTACCGCGAGGCCATTTGCGGGGAATTTTCAGGCGCCTATATTCCAGATGCCTAATGCAAATTCATCGGCAAATCCATTGCCGACACAGCAAAGGTTTATGTCTCAGGCAGGTTATGTCAATCCAGCAATGACAACCAATTACCAGTCATCGACAAATTTTGGGCTGATGAACACTAACAATGGTTGGATAGGACAGTTGATCTGCCCACATGCAACATAGCAGAATCATCAGGCTGCAGGATTACAACAAGGTCAGATGCAGATCGGTTTTTAGAATCAAGCACTGGCAAATCAACCGATGAATCTTGCTCAGTAGATCGGTGGTCAGCAAGCTATGGCAAATATGATGTTTGCTGGAGACCGTGTGCCCTAGAGACACATGGAAGCCTATCAGCACGTGCGAGAGGTTCAACCTGTACATTGGCAAGATGTTGATGCCTATTAGGCTGATAAGATAGCAGAGGTTATGAGAGATCAGTTTGAGATTGAACCCAAAGTTAACACTTATTCTTATCGGACATCGTATCCTCTTGCATATGATTTAATTCCACTCCCAAATCGGTACAAGGTGCCAGATTTTACTAAGTTCTCTGGACAAGATGATACGTCAACCATGGAACACGTCAATCGGTTCATCATTCAATGTGGAGAAGCTGCTAGCAGAGATGAATTAAGAGTTCGTTTATTCTCATCATCTTTGTCAGGATCGGCTTTTACATGGTTTATTTCATTGCCTCCAAACTCAGTCATTACCTAGGCCGATCTAGAGAAGCAGTTAAATAAATATTTCTTTTTTGGAGTTCATGAGAAAAAGATTACCGATTTAGTAAGATTAAGACAACATAATGATGAATCGGTGGAAAGCTTTGTGCAGAGGCTGCGAGACATAAAGAATAAATGTTACAGTCTAGTTCTGGATGATCGGTAGTTAGCTGATTTGGCTTTCTAGGGATTGTTTTCCACATATCAAAGATAAATATGCTTCTCAAGATTTTAAAGTTTGAGTCATTTGCTGCAGAGAATTTCTGATCAATACATCAAGGCTTTTGAACTAAGAAAGGCTTAGAATAAGAAAGTATCATTTGTTGATGAGGCAGGGAGTTCTGATTTTAATGAAGAACTAGTCATCAGCTTAGCAGAGTGGGTAAAAAACAAGAAGCTGATGTCTTATCCTTTTGGCCAGAAAGAACCAGAAAAGTTTGCTTTTGATATCACCAAAGCCGGTAGGATATTTGATTTCTTGCTTTAGGAAGGACAAATAAAATTGTTGCCTAATCATGTAATTCCATCGGCAGAAGAGCTGAAGAAAATTAAGTATTGGAAGTGGCATAATGCAACTTCACATAGCACAAATGAACGCAAAGTGTTTAGACAACAATTGCAATCGGCTATAGAATCTGGAAGAATCAAGTTTGATAGTTCCAAAACTCAGAAGCCGATGAAGATTGATTAGCATCTTTTACCTACAAATATGTTAGACGCCAAGGGTAAGACTAAGGTGTTAACATCAAAAACGGCTGAGAAAAACGCATTGGTAGATCCCCAACATCAAGTGACTACCGATAACGCCAAAGGAAAAGGCTTGATAAGGGAGGGTGACAGCTCTGGACGGCCTCCCCGATCTGGTGTTGTAATTATCCATAGGCGGTATCGGAAAACATGGCAGTAGCGTGAGGATCGGTATTGGCGTCAGCAAGAAGAGAAGCAACAAGAAGAATGGAATCGACATAAAGATCATTAGAATTGTCCGTTCTTTATTCACTGCTGGGAACAAAATATCAAACTACCAGCTGTTCGAGACTGTCCCGAGTGTAATGGTTATCGTCAGTATGATCGGTAAGATCAGAGATTCCAAAATGGTGATCGATGTTTCAATGAGCCGATCAGGGGAAGAACTTTAGTTCACAATCAGCTGGAGGGCAGGCTTAGTGTGCATGACAGGCTTGGCGAACGTGTCGGTCGTTTTCCGAGGAATCAGGAAGAACTTGAAGAGATGACAAACGCACGGGTTCCCGATGAATTCATATTTTGCAGAGATTCAAACATTCATCGTATGGAATCAAAAGAAGTTCGCTATCAGCGAGTTTGGAAGACAAAGCTTCACCAATGGTGCCTAGAAGGATTAACGAGGACACAGAGTAGGAGGATGCAGCGGGATCGTCAGGAAGATTTATATAGAGAGGAAAATTCTTCTAAGTCTAAAGATCAGCAGCAGCTAGACCACAAGGGTAAAGGACCATCAGCAGATGTTAACATGGTGTTTATGTTGCCAATGGAATTTCTTGCACCCTCTAGTGATGATGATGATGAAATTAGTCTCCCTGATCAAATACCTTAGCTGGCACTTGATCCAATGACAGCTATCTTTGAGAAACCCTCTAATGATGAAAGACAATATCTTAAAGCTTTGTTTGTTAAGGGCAGGGTTGATGGGCAGCCAGTTTCCAAAATACTTATTGATGCAGGGGCCGCAATTAACATCATGCCATATGTAATGTATCGGAAACTTGGTAAAGGAGATCAGGATTTAACTAAGACTAATATGATGTTGAAGGATTTTGAAGGTAATGTATCTCTAGCTAAAGGGGCTACATGCGTTGAATTGACCATCGGCAGCAAAACTTTGCCGACGACTTTCTTTGTGATCAATGGAAAAGGCGCGTACAATCTACTATTGGGGAGAGATTTGATTCATGCCAACTGTTGTATCCCTTCTACGATGCATCAATGTCTTGTTCAATGGGTCGGTGACAAAATTGAAGTTATTCCTGGAGATTCTTGCTACATCATTGCATCGGTAGAATCAGATACTTATGAGCGAACTAGATGCATATCAGGAGAAGCTTGGGAGAAGGATATCCTCAAAGTTATCGATTATGAAATTCCACCGATCCAAGCAGTCAGTTCTGATGAAGAGTTTTAATGGATAGGTTCACCGATGATGGAAAGTTATCGGCTGATGATTTAATAGAAGTAGACATAGGTAGTGGTGATAGGCCAAGGCCTACTTTTATTAGTGCTAAGTTAGATTTTGAATGTAAGCAGCAATTAACCGATTTGTTAAAGGAATATAAAGATTGCTTTGCTTGGGATTATACTGAGATGCCTAGATTGGACCGATCAATTGTTGAACATCGGTTGTCCATTAAATCTGGATTTCGACCACATCAGTAGCCAGCGCACCAATGTAACCCTAATATTCTTCCTAATATTAAGGCCGAAATAACCAAGCTCATTGAAGCTAAGTTCATTAGACAGTGTCGGTATGCTGAGTGGATTTCCAATGTTGTTCCTGTCTAAAAGAAGAATGGAAAACTTCGAGTGTGCATTGACTTTAGAAATCTTAACAAAGCTACACCGATGGATGGTTATTCGATGCCAGTTGCCGATTTGTTGGTTGATGCTGCAGCTGGACATTAGATTATTAGTTTTATGGATGGCAATGCAGGGTATAATCAAACATTCATGGTTGAAGAAGATATTCCAAAGACTGCGTTTAGATGCCCTAGTCATGTTGGGTTATTTGAATGGATAGTCATGTTGCTACTTATTAGAGGGCTATGAATTTCATCTTTTACGAGTTCATCGGCACACTGGTGAAAATTTATATTAATGATGTCGTGGTTAAGTCTGGGGATTTTATAAAACATCTAGCCGATCTGCAAAAAATACTTGAATGCACAAGGAAGCATGGTTTAAAGATGAGAATCCTAATGAATGTGCATTTGGTGTATCGGCAGGCCAGTTTTTGGGTTTCATGGTGCATCAGAGAGGAATTGAAGTTATTAGGAGGTCTATTGATGAAATCAACAAGGTAGTTGCTCCTACCGATAAGGCTGAGCTTCAATCTGTGATCGGCAAGATCAATTTTATTAGGCGATTTATATCTAATCTATGAGGTAAGATTAAGGCCTTCAGTACTTTGCTCAAACTAAAAGCCGACCAAGAGTTTGTATGGGGAAAATAACAATAGTTGGCTTTAGATGAAATTAAGAATTATTTGACAAATCCTCCAGTATTAGTTCCACCACAGCATGGGAAACCCTTCAGATTGTATTTATCAACCGATGATACAGTTATCGGTTCAGCTCTTATTCAAGAATTTGAAGGGAAAGAACATGTAATTTATTACTTAAGTAGGAGATTGGTGGATGCCGAGACGAGGTATTCAGCTATCGAGAAATTATGCTTATGTTTGTACTTTTCTTGTACTAAACTAAGTCATTATTCGCTATCGACCGAATGTACTGTTATATGCAAAGATGACGTAGTCAGATACATGTTGTCAATGCCGATTATTGTTGGGTATTTTAAACACAAACAGAAAAATCCGCAAACGCACAGATACCGATGTAGCTTTCACCCAGGAGTATTCCACAGTATCGATTTTCCACAGAGAACGTGAGTGTACTAATTAAGAATCAAGATCGCCTAAGGATAACTATATAATTATTTTTGGTGGGAAGAGAGGAAGTTTCCTGAGAGTTCTCTAGTTGATCTAAGAATCAAGAGTTACTTCAAAGATTATTTATATCGGGTTATCAGAGCACTAACCACAGAAAGAGATGAGAAGGGGGCTAGGAAGGTCTGACTACAGTCCTACAAATACCGATCCGAACGAGGTGGAGTACGTCGACCGTTAGGGCTATCACTACCCTAGGGCTACCACAACAATCCGCAGGATTGGGTGCAATTCTTGGTAATTGCAAGACTAAACACCACGTCTAATCTATTAATTACTACTCTAATGTTTCAAAGATTAGAGCACTTGATGCAAGCGGTAATCCAATAAATAACTTGAATGTAAATAAAAGTAATTAAAGAACTCAGGAATTGTGAATTAAAGAACCTGGAGAACGATGAAGAACGAACCAGCAAAAGTATAATGTTGAGGAAGATACGACAGATCTGGCTCCTCCTCCGCTCTCCTCTTCTCTCTCCCTATTTTTTAGATTACAACTAGAACTAACTAGAACTAGAACTAGAGGAACTAGAACTAGAACTAGATGAACTAGAACTAGAAGAACTAGAGGTAGAACTCGAAGAACTAGAGGGATCCTCTCTACTTGGATGAAGAATTGAAACCCTAGCTTTGATTCTGTAGAAGAGGTATGATCTCTAGGGGTTAGGGGGCCTTGCTTATATAGTCTTTTCAGATGAATCTGGGTCGTTGGATCAAACCGACATTGATTGAACGGTTATCTTTGATCCTTTAGGTCGGTGGAGCATAATCCCCAAAATGTGTCCTGATTGGACTCTGGAAGTGGGCGGGCGCCCAGGAGAGTAGGGCGGGCGCCCTATCCCTGAGCTCTCTCGGCTTCCCGTTCGTTTTTGTGGCTTCTGGAGTCTTCTAGATGATAGAAAATTGCACAGCACGTTAATATCTCTATGTAAACCCGATGTGTGAGCCTTTCTTCCGTATTTCCTGATAACCCCCTGCAGAAATAGACAAACACCAAAACTCGTGCAATTCTGTCAGATAAAACCCTAAGTCTAGGTGTTGGTTGCATTTGGATCCTTTTCCATGATTAGTTGATGGTTAAATGTGAGCATTAAGGACCGTCAACAATTATGAGTGGTAGAATTGGCAAATGGATATTGGCATTGTTAGAATTTGATCTACGTTATGAATCGGCTAAAGCAGTCAAGGGACAGATTATGGCCGATTTTGTTACTCAGCATTGCGGTTTGATAAATTCTTTGAAATTGCTCCCTAGACACTTTTCTTTGATGGATCTACATGTGATCAAGGAGCAGGTGTTGTATAGTGTTGATTTCTCCCTGAGGAAAGAAGTATGAGTTTTCTTTGCCAATTGTTGCTATGTCAACAAACAATCAGGATGAGTACCAAGCTCTGATGAAAGGATTAGAGTTATTAAGGGAAGTTTGTGCCGATGCTGTTGAAATCTTTGGTGATTCTATGCTTGTTATAAACCAATTGGCTGGAGTTTATGAATGCCGGAGTGAGATTTTAGTGTCATATTATGAAAAGTGTTTACAATTATTAAAAGAATTCAAGGATTTCCATTTGGAGCATATTCCCCGATTGCACAATGAAGAAGCTAATCGGTTGGCTCAACATGCTTCGGGATATCTACTTATCGTAGGAGTATTTTTATCGGCAATCAGTGCCGATGACTGGAGAAAGGAAATCGTTGATTACTTGAAAGATCCACCTAAGAAAGTTGAAAGGCGTGTTAGGTTTCAAGCCAATAAGTATGTACTCCTTGATGATGACTTATATTATCGTACAGTGGATGGAATTTTGCTCAGATGTTTGGGTGATGATGAATCCAAAAGCTTGATGGGTGAAATTCATGAAGGGGAATGTGGAGCACATCAGTCATCTTTCAAAATGAAATGGATGATTAAACGAAATGGGTATTATTGGCCAACTATTCTTGAAGATTGTTTTAAATATTTCAAAGGATGCTAAGGATGTCAGAAGTTTGATAATATTCAAAGGGCACCCGCATCGGCTATGAATCCTATAATCAAACCTTGGCCATTCCGGGGATGGGCTATTGATCTCATCGGTCAAATTTATCCACCATCGAGCAAAGGGCACAAGTTTATTCTTGTTGCCACAGATTATTTCACTAAGTGGGTAGAAGCTTTCCTTTGAAGAAAGTGACATCAGCCAATATGATTGATTTTGTTAAGGATCATATTGTTTACCGATTTGGTATTCCTCAAATAATTACTACCAATCAGGGTACTATGTTTACTATGCTCAAGCTAATGGGCAGGCTGAGGCTTCTAACAAAGGGATTATTAAGCTCATCAAACGAAAGATTGAAGAAAACCCTAAACGATGGCATAGGTGTTAAATGAAGCCTTGTGGTCGTATCGGATAGCATGTCATGGAGCAATTTAAGTGTCACCTTATCAGTTGGTGTATGGGCACGATGTTGTGCTGCCCTAGGAAATCAAAACTAGCTCTAGGAGGATATTTTCTCAAGACCAATTAGCTGCCGATGATTTGTTACTCTAATGAAAGATGAGTTGGAGGATTTGGCGAGTCATCGGTTGAGAGCTTTGGTAAATATAGAAGAAAATAAAAAGAGAGTGGCTAAGTGGTATGATAAAAGGGTGAAATCTAAAGAGTTTGTCGATGGAGATTTAGTTTGGAAATTGATTCTACCGATTGGGACTAAATGTTCGAAATTTGGGTAATGGTCTCCTAATTGGGAAGGTCCTTACCGGATAAGTCGATCTGCTCCTGGCAACGCATATATTTTCGAAACTCTCGAGGGAGTTGAATTTCCTAGGGCGTTAAACGGAAAATATTTGAAGAAGTATTGCCCTAGTATCTAGGTCAATGCATGAAAGTTTAAGTGCCGATAACAATCCTATCGGCTGGACAAAATATCAATGTATCTAGATCAACACACAAGAAGTTTAAATGCCGATAACAATCCTATCGGCTGGATCAAATGCTAGTGTTTTCAAAGGAACTGATGAGACATGGTGCCGATGAAGAGGTTTACAAGTTTAGCAAAGTTTGGATAGCCGATATCGCACGTAGGCGAATCTGGTTGGCTTCCTCTATCTCTCGGGTGTCTTCATCGGCCGAACCTTCTACTGGCTTTAGCTTCTTTCTCATCTGCAGCGCTTTACGAGCTTGGGCATCCCTCTCTTGCTGAAGATTCTTAAGCGCGTCAGGTAATTGGCTTTCCTCCTGTATGGATTGAGTCAATGCTTCTTCAACTTCTTTGAGTTCAACGAGCAGAGCTTCTTATTTTGCCGATAGATCAGAAATTCTCTGCTTTAGCTCGACGCCTGAAGACTATAAAGTGCCGATGCTCTTATGCTTCTCATTGGCAACATGCTTTACCTGCAGCATTTCTTCTTTGAGTTGGGCGTGAGCAGATCTATCGGCAAGGCGCTGAACGGCCCTTTGGTACTGAAACTGGCGGTTCTCTAGGTGGGCAACATGAAAAAGCATTTCTTCAGCATCGGTAGGAATCTGGCCACGGAGAGCCTTGAAAATAACCTTGGCCAGATTAGAATTGTCTACCAGCTGAGCTGTGTCTTGTTGTAATAAGGCCAGTAGATCTCCCAGCTTGGACTTGATTTCCACCGATGCGATCCCCAGTGCCAATGAAGAACTTGCCTCTTCACCTTCGTCGTCAGAGATGTCGATGGCAAAAGAGAACAAGCTGTCTGGAGAATCTTGCTCCTAGAAATAGAGGAAAGAATGAGTTAGTTGGAGACAGATATGAACAATATGAAATCGAGTAGATCGGGCTACTTACTTGTTTCAGGGCAATTTCTTGCATTTGGCTTAGAGATATAACTTATGCTATGCCCTGATCAGCTAGAGCCGCCGATGGAATATTTTCGACTGAAAATGCTAAGGGTGACGATAATATTTGTATAAAGGTTCATCGGAAATAATTTTATGATCGACACTTTACGTTGCGGGAGAGTGATGGTCATCTGTTCAGGAGCAATGGCCGATGACATGCCTTGGTCGAGTGGATCAGCAGTCTGCTCGGGTGCATCGGCCAAGTCTGCTTGAATCTGGGGCGCCGGATGAGGTAGAGAGGATGGTGCTGTCTTCTGCCGTTTCGGCTGAGTCTTGGTGCTTTTGGGGGCTTTTCTTTTGGAAGGAGCTTGGCTGGTTGTTGACTGGGGACATCGGCACCTAATGATTGAGTACCTTTGGCCTTTGCTGATGCGCCGGTATGCTGTCATCAAATTTAAAATTTCATGAGTTAAAAATAAAAACAGGAGAGTATTTTTGAAATTCATTGAAGAGAGAAAGCGACTAGTGCAGAGCAAAGTTACCGATGACGTTCTAGTCGTAGCCGATGCACCCTCAAAGGATAATATAAGTATGGAATGAAATTGGTGTAATGGAAAAATTCAAAATTTACCTTGAAAGCCTGTGCCAGAGTGGCAGCAGCTACCGATGGAGTGGTTTTTGACCGTTTGGTGGTCATCTTCTTGAAACGAATGCCTCAGTGCATCACGGCTGCTAGGCTGGGGACATTGTGGCCGATCAGAGAAACTGGAGATACTGGATGGAGATTGATCGGCCGCCCACTTCTACTCACTGCTGGTGCTAGATCATCAATCTGTTGAAATAAAGAAGTAAGTTGCCGATAAAGTTAAAAGTGAAGAAAGGATTGAGTATCGAGAAGGAACTTACAATGTCGTTGGGGATTTCGTGCTCGGGGTCGATCATGTTCCGGTACATGTGAACTGATACCGTGAACAAGTGTTCTTTCCATTCTTCCCACCACAACTTGTAGGATTGGGTAATAAAGGAGGCTGGAACCCAAACCGATAGATCAACATATGTTGTACCGGCATCTGGCTGAAGTTGAGCTACCCTGATCCACTTGAGTCCACTAGTTATTGTCTCCCTTGGCTTGACCACATCAGCATAACAGAGTTTGATGGGCAACTGACCAAAAGCTAGCTGACGAGATAGTGCCGATGGGTTATAAAATTCTTAAGTTGTGTTGGTGTTCTTTCCACTACCAAAGTTGTTTACTAGGATTGCTCTTGGGGTGATGATTGTCATCATCAAGTCATTATCCTTGTTGAGTGCATCATTGGCAGGATGGAAGGTGAGTGGGAATCTAGATTCTTCATCTTCGTAAGGCACCCAAGCCCGATGATCCCTGGAAAGACCGTTGTAGAACGTTTGGAAGAATTGGCCGATATGGTTCTCGTTTGCATCAGTCCCAGGAAGGACTATGATGGCTTCGCCATAGTTGAGGGGCGAGCACGTTGCTAATTCATCTTCTGCTAGCTCATAGTCCTCAGCAATGTCCCATGGGAATTGCTGTGTGAAGAAATCCCATTGCAGATGTTTGTGCATATGGGCATTAAGCCACATATTAATGAACCACCAAGGGCCTCCTAGGTTACCGATGGGTTCACCTAGCAGAAGTTTCTTAGCTACTTGATGGAGGAGATGATAAGTAGAGCTCATAAGGTATTGGCCAAGGGGGAATCAGTGACCATTGGCTAGACGCTCTGCTGCCAATAGGTAAACAGAAGTTGGCCCTACCGATCAGCCACAAAAGATGAACTTGTCCAGCCATATATTCAGAAAGATGGCTTGCTCTCTCTGGCCAACCGATCTAGTTTACCGATACTTCTGAATGTATCCTGACCAACCACTGAGGTTACGGGTTTCTACCTTGTACTCAGATTTCCGATTAAAAATACCACCAAGCATAAGGTCATCGGCAAGCGTGGGAGAAGCCGGGCCATGACCAAATACAAAAGCATTAAGGGTATCTGACCAAAAGTAGGAGGTTGCTATCATCATTGATTCTTTTTTCTACCTATCGGCAATGGAGAGCCTGATACACTAGTCCATTTTGCGTTCTCCCCATTATACCTCATTAGCCCCACTAACTCTCAGGAACCAATTTTTCCATCCCTTAGTGGGTTTTGGCCAGGATCGGAAAGTGTCGTTCCATAGATCTAGGGAGAAATTCTCAGCTCTAAAGGGGATCCTGTTGGTTTTTGTGTTTATTATATCAGTGGGATCTGGATCACCCATCAGGCCTCTAGGCATTGGAGGTGAGGTTGTTCGGTGGGGATAACTATTTTCTCGCTTAGCTCCTAAGTTTGAGGATGAAAAAGACAGGAAAAATGAGAAAAAATACTGAGCATATGAATTTACAAAAGTGTGAAAAACTGCAGAAAAAAAAGAAGAAGAGATGAGAATGGATTAACCTCAGGTACGTTGAAGCTGACGGCCATTTCGTCCAAGGTGGCGGGGGATCAGGAGCTTGGAAAGTTTGGGCTAAAAATCTTGCTGCAGAGGGGTTTCTTGTTGGAGTTTTTGAGCTCTTCGTCAGGGTTGCCGCCAGAGGAGATGGAGATGGAGATGAAAAATGACGGCATGGAAGATGAGTACTGGGGAAGGAAGTATTTATAGGTTGAGATGAGTGGGGGTATTTTTGACTTATTTCTTTGTCGCATCCGTAAAATTCGAGGTTGTTCAGATGGATATGGTAACTGTTCACACGGTAATCAAGGGATTATGCAGGTGATTTGATGGCAAGTAATTATGATCTTGGGGATATTCCACTGTGCACAATATTTTAAGTCATCAGCAATTTGTCCTAACAGTAAAGTTGTCGATGGGCGTTTTCCCTATGATTTGGCACGAGTGGTTGGAAGATTTGAGATATTTACTGAGATACGAGGATCAAGATTGAAGTTGTTTGGATTTGGTAATAAATTTTTTCCAGAAGGAAAGTGATTATGAAAAGGTCGTCATTATCTAGAGAGAATTTCGGAGCATTAATGATTTTATACTCCGAAATTGGGGGGCATGTGTTGACACTGTTTTTAGGCATGAGTCAGAATGGTTAGGGAGAACTGATCGGTAGTCAGGAAAATGCTGTGTCAAACCGATAAGAAAAATGTTGATGGCCGATGATGCCAATGGCAAAATGACGGGTGGATGGTGCTGCTAGCCTGAGGATAGAGACAGTGGCTATTAGTCATGGCCAATTGATTGCCAATGCCGGTGGAGGCTAGTGGATTGCTGATGCCGATGAAGGAGAGTGTGGAAGTTGCTAAGGAAACTACAAGGGGTATGCCGATGAAGCAGGAGCCGATGAAAGGTTTCATCGTGATTGAAGCGGACACGGGAATAGATAGGTGCTATTTTCTATAATTGTTAAAGCATACCTTATGTAAGAGTCCTGTTTTGTCTAGAATTAGATCCTAGTCGTATGTGGTTGTAACTCTTTGGGTTAGGATATAAATATGGGCCTAGCAGCAATGTACGAAAAGAATCAATCAATATCATACACAAGTTTTACATCTACTTTTGCATCTACTATTTTGACAACTTTGTCAACTCGCATATTTTCTTCTATTTATGAGTTCTCAAGGATTCGATGAATAACACTGGATGATTTCTCGAGTTCCGCGTGAGTACCTCTTGGCCGTGACATCCGGGCGCATCGCTGTTGTCAGGACTAAAGTATTCAAGTTATCACCTTTCTTGATGGCTAGGTCAAATCGGCTGGCACGCCTCAACATCAAAATCGGGTATTAGCCCTTTGTGTTTGCAGATTTGTTTTGCATCAACAAGTACAACAACAATTTTTGGTGTTGTGTTAGGGATGACAACCTGACGTAAGCAATGCTAAGAAATGTCAATAGCTATGCCAAGGTTAGGGGCAAGCTGGTAGGCTAGCCTGGTTGTTGGGCCAGTAGAGGAAGGGTAGGGGAGAGCTGGGCCGACCTGCTCGGTGAGGAGTGTAGGAGGGGTGGTGTTGGGTTGCGACTGGGTCGAGTGTGGGAAGAGGGTAGGAAAGAAGGTGGGAGATTTATCCCAAGAGAAAGGAATGCTAAGAAATGTCAAGAAGCATTTTTGGCACCGTTGCCGTGGAAGGCAAAGGAGGTTTAGAATAGATCAAATTTAAAAATCTAGGAATAATCTTACACATGTGATAATCGAGCCACACTATTGATCGTTTACTCAAATAGGCTTACCCTATCTTTTGTCTATTTGTGAGTATCTTATTGCAGGGTAATGTATGTTTGATTTTCTTCGTTCGATAAACTACGTTGAGGATCTAGAGGAAATAAATAGAAAACCTAGAGCCCTACTCAGGAAGAAGAAATCCCCAACCATGTTGTTAGAAGAAGACCAACCAAGAAGGAGTTTGACACTATTGTTTGAAGCCATGGCCAACAAAACTCTCTGTGAATTCTCTGCTCGAACCACTGCCAACATTAGGACTGGACCAGCTGTCAACATGGGAGATGAAGGATTCGAGCTCAAGCTAGCTTTGATCAACATGGTGCAGGCCAACCAGTTTTGTGGGAAAGCACATGAGGATGCAAGTGCCCATCTCCAACATTTCCTGGAATTGTAGCACCTTCACTATCAATGAAGTTGAAAGAGATGTCGTACTGCTCTGCCTTTTTCCATTCTCACTCTTGGGAAGGGCAAAGAAATGGTTCTATGCCAACAGAGAGAGAAACACTACATGGAATATCTGCTCCACTGCTTTCCTTGCAAAGTTCTTTCTCGTAGGCAAAACAAATGCCCTATATGCAAAGATCTCAACTTTTCAACAATAGTATGATGAATCTGTCTCTGAGGCATGGGAATGCTTTCAAGATTACATATCAGAATGCCCTCACCATAGGATGAAGGATTGGCTACTCATGTAGACATTCTATCATGGGCTCACCACAAGTGCTCATGAGAATATAGATGCAGTTGCTGGAGGATCATTCTTGTCACTCATTATTTGTGAAGGCACCACACTTGTTGAGAAGATAGCTTCAAACCAGGGATAGAATGAAGAACGCACTTAGCCACGCAAGAAAGGAGGATTATATCAAGTCAAAAAGGTGAACATGTTGTCTGCCAAGATGGACATGCTCATGAAGAAGCTTGACGAATGTAATCAACAAAAGAAGGAAGTCATGCACATCCACGACTCCCGCATGACTTGTGAAGAGTGTGGAGGCACTGGCCACATAGGAAGCAACTGTCTTGAAGTCCAAGCGGATGTCAACTACATCAACAACAATGCCAACTATCATCCAAAATAGAATTAAGGATGGAACCAACAGAATCAAGGGTGGAATCAACAACAAAGACCGAACTACCCAGGTAACTACACAAGTAACAAGGTAACAATTTTAACCAACCACTATTGAGAGAGATGATCGTTAATCAGAATAAAGATATTGAAAATATGTCTAGAAAAATAGCTTCCAATGAGAAAGTTCTTGAAACCATAAATAATAGAATGGATAGCTTTACTTCTGCCATAAAGAATCAGCTTAGCTTTAATAAGATGATAGAATCACTAATCTCTTTGCTAGCAGCTTCAATACCAATGGTCGAAAAAGGTAAGATTCTGAGGAAATGTGGATGAATTAGGAACTACAAATCTTGTAGATATCTTCAATGTAGTAGAATACTTTGTCGCACCACCTCGACCATGCAGACTAGCATGGGAAGAAGGGGACGTCCTAGAAAAGAAAGAAGATCTAGGAAGACCATCATCCCCATCCGTATTGGAGCTTACACCTTGGATGAAGCCATCTGCGACCTCAAGAGCAAGTGTCAACATTATGCCTAAGGTAATTTATAAGAAAATTCATGGTTAACCTTTATTGTACACAACCATGTGTTAGCAGCTTGCAGATCAAACATTGTGTTACCCTAAGGGAATCCTTGAGAAGTTTCTTTTACAAGTTGGACACTCGTATCTACGAGTAGATTTTGTGGTGATAGAAACAAGAGGAGATGATAGAGCACCTATCATTTTAGGACAACCGTTCCTTAGCACAGCTAAAGCCATCATCTACACCGACAAGATCTGTTTCACCATTGAGAATACTAAGGAGAGATTCAGTTTCAAGCATCATATGCTCACAAACTGAGTCCATCCTCAGATCTTATACAACTACTTGGACTTTGACAAAATCCTAGAAAAGAAGAACAAGATTCTAGATAAGAAGATTTTAGAAAAGAAGACCCGAGTCAAGAAGAACGTCTACACTTACGAGGGTATCATACCTACTCCAAACAAGAACAACAACAAGAAGGGGAAAAGCAAAGCAAAGCAGCCTATTCAAGATCCAATTTGGAAGGTCAACAGAGTTCAACCACCTATTGACCCTGCTTTTCCTCCATCACACCTTGAGAAGATGGAAGACCCTAGAGTACCTACCATTGATTGTGCGATCGAGGGGAGCACCTTCTACAAGATGTTCTGCAACATTGGCTCAAGTGTCAATATCATGTCTACGGTACACATATAAACATTTGTCTCATGATAGATCCTTGTGCCAAACATATTAGCAGTTGCAGCTAGCGGACCGATCTTTCCAATTTCTAGAAGGAATAGCCAAGGATGTAATAGTCAAGATTAGGTATCAAGAGATTTCCACTGACTTCATGGTTCTAGACATGGGTGTTGAAGATGAATTCCACCTTATCCTAGAAAGACCATTCCTTCACATCACCAGCACAATCATCTATATGAAGCAAGGAGGAAATTCATTTCCACTTCCCTCAGGAAAAGGTATGTTGTTACTTTAATAGCTATGCTACTTATGGGAAGCCCAAGAACAACAGGAATAGGAGACACTGCTCTCAGCGTTAAAGGCAACAAGCCATCAAGAAAGAAGAGGCTGATTAGGAAGAGGAAGCTAATAAAGAAGAAGTTGCCCTAGAGCCCAAAGAAGAAGAGAAGTTTCTAGATGAGGAACCATAGGAAGAGAAACCGAGAACCAAGAAAGTATGGTGAAAGAAAGAGATAACACCATCAAGCACTCCAATATAAGAGGAGGAATCACTATCTCCCAGCTCATCAGGTAAAGAGAGAAGAGGAGAAATTAGGGGAGGACTCCGTCCCCTTAGACACAAGTGCATGATCGAGCCAGAAGGTCCGGTTTGATAGACCTAGATCTCTGAACCTTCATCGAAAGGTTACATTGATAGTTATCCTCATATTTACTTCCCTGCATAGTTTTTACTTTACCATATTTACTTTTCCACATTCAGCACATTCATATTGCATTAAAAATAATAAAAATTTATTTCGTTGCATCGCATTGCATCTAAAAAAGAAGAAAAACCTTAAGCCCCATGTGAATAAGTCTTGGCTATTTATTGTGGAGGCACAAAAATAATTTTGCATATGCATACAAATAAAATATAAAATATAAAAATTTACTGAGATCTTGTTATTGCTTAATTGAAAATTGATAAAGTTTCTAAAATGGACAAGGCATAAGTGATTTTACCACTAATGCTTAATTTATTTCATGAGCTTTGTTGTCTATTTAAGTTAAGACAGGATTCAACAAGAATAGGCAAGAGTTTTCACCCACTCTGGGAAGACCTCTTCATCAACCATCCACTTTTGTAGACCACAGTGACGAAGAACATCTACGTTGAAGATTCAAGATGAAAGACTATGTCAACATCCAGCTTGGGGAGGAGCATCCCCCATGTATCTAGCTAAGTATCTATTTGCTCATGTGTGATTTATTTTGAAATAGTAAATAAACAAAATAAAAAGGGTCTACTATACCTATTTGTTATTAAATGATTAAGAATAAAGAGAGTGTACAAGATTGATTTACCTACCCTTGAATTATTAATAGATAATCTGTTTGCATGGAGATGATGAATAGTTGCTCTGCCGTAATTCTTTTCAAATGCTTAGTGTTCAACCTTAGATTCTCCTGAGTTTTAGGGTAATATTGTTTTGACATGAAGATTTACTCTAAACCTGAAACTTGTGGGATGCAAAAGCTTGATCCAAGTCTAGGTGCTTCACAAGTGTGATATGAAAAGGTTTTGAGTTGCTATTTATCTTGTTCCTAGTGATACTGGAGTTCTGGAGATTTATCTTTTGAAAAACTTAAAATTGCTACATGATGAGTTTCTGTATGATGAGTGATTAAATTTCTACCACAGCTATACATATGCTAGACTAGGAAAACTAGCTCATAGGCTACTTACTTTGTGTTGAATCTGATCAACCCGTCTAAGACCCTTGTTGAGAGGTTCATCATACTCTCAAAATCAAGATCACATACACTCCACCCAAATATGCTGCTTCTACCCTGAAAGTACATAACAACATGCTTTCTATTTAGATCCATCAAAAATGTTCTATTCCTATCTTGGGAATGAAGAACAAAAAATATTACATTTTTCCCATTTCATCAAACCTTATCATTGTCTCTATTGCTATTCAATAAATGCTCCAACAGTCCTTGTTACTATCTCTTGCTATTCATCAGCAAAAGAAGCTTGGGAGACAAGTTCTAAAAAAGAGAAGAAAAAAAGAAAGAATAAGAGTATCTAGCCCAAGTGTTCTTCAAAGTTTTCAAAGTTTAAAATAGAGAAGTACCCCCTCAAGGAGCAAGCAAATAAATATAAGGTTTCCATCATATTCCCTTACCACTGTGTTCACCGTCACCATGTTACACCCATTGTTCCACCATATATCTACCACCACATACACACCCATTCCACATATATAGGTCCATACACTTGCACATCATGATCTAAGGGTATGGTTTCCCCTCTAAGGATCCTGGTTTGATTGGGAAACACATGCAAGGTAAGTATGATATATCCTTAAATTACCTCCAACTCCACATAAGCTTATTAGTTATAGGGAGAGAAGAGGGAAGGTATGATGCTACTTTGCCTTATGCCACAAATACCACATATGGGAGACTTAAAAGGACCATACAAAGGAATCTCTAAGTTTTGTTTTGGAATTTTGCAAAACTCTGGAATAAAGGTTGATCAAAGAGCTTGAGACATAGTGCTTGACTCAATCATTCTACTTTTCAACTACTCCAGACCCAAGTGAAGGTTATAAGCCCCACGACTGAAGGTAATATGTGTAAGTTGGAAGTTGAAATAGTTTTTTCTAACTCAGAGCAGAATTTTTGTTTGAACATTGGTGTTCTTTTGAGGTTTGACAGCATTGTAGCAACTTCTGATCCATCATAAACTAAACCAATGTTTGCTAAGGGACTAGCGAAGGATAAGCTTGGGGAATTTGTTGACGATAATTAATTTCATTTTTAACCGTCAATTAACCCAGGAAGAGATCTAAAACAATGTATAAAGTTGGGTGATAGGGGTTTATGCTAATAAGTTTCACGAGTGTGTTGTTCTCACTTGCCTTGTAGGATATTCAATATTTCACCACATAAAAGTATCTCTAGTGAAGAATTTGATCACACCATTGTGGAGAGCTCGTCGAGACAATCAAGATAGACATATTATTTGCTATATTTGGAGCACCGAAGAGAAAGTCCTCGATGGATACGACTCAAAAGACTCTAGAAGACCCTAGAACCATGATCATCATAAGAACAGGGACCAAACTGACAAGATTCCACAGATATGTAAAATAATATTTTCCAAGGATTTATCTAGAAGCTAGGAAAGGAAAGAATCCCTGCACAACATGACACATTGCGCAAATAGATCGAAAAGTGGCACTAGAAGGATGTGGAAGACACCAGAAGGCATGGGAACAAAGTGCAAGATTGGAGGCCACCAGGTGGGGGCGGTCAGCTCCACATGCCAGGTTAGCCGACCTGTCCCTTTGCCAAATAGGCCTCCTGTGCATGACGGCCTTCAACCAAACTCTATGATGCATCTTGACCATTGTTTCATGTTGATTTGATTCGAGGGCTACGGTTCATCCCATTGGACTATATAAGCAGAGGCAGACCCCCCTAGACGCATCATTAGGTCAATTTATTCAATCCATTGTCATTCAGTTCAAAGGTGTCCCTCGAAAGGATACCTAGAGCTCCACCAACTAGGGCATAGCTAGAGCATAAGAATAGGAATTAGAGGAGTCAAGCAATGCTTGGATTCCAAATCTAGTCACATGGAGGCCAGGTACAACCTTGTACTTCTCTCTTGTATTCAACATTGTTAATCTATTTGTATTATTTATTTTCTAGTTCATTGTGTTTATCTTCTAGTTCATCATCTAGATCGTCTAGTTCATTGTCTAGTTCATCATGTTCTTGTCTAGTTTGTCTAGTTCATCTAGTTCGTCGTTTAGTTCATGTTTTCCTCTAGTTCTTATTCTAGTTTGTGTGAGTCGAATACTTGATATGACTTGTTATAATTCTATATTCATACTGTTCACAGTGGATATACCATAGAAATTCACACTCAAAACACCGTCAACATACCTCGATCTCAAGGAAGAATAGCATAACATGAACATATTTTATCCAAAACTAGTTCCACTTGTACTCTTAGCCTTTGATTACAGGAAACAAGAAAATGCACCTTGGAAGGACCCAATGAGGGGGTCGGGCGACCCCATCATGGTCCCACCAAGAGTTGAGCTATGAAGTACAATCCATGTGGAGACCCCTGGAGTCCATTTCCACCCTCACATCAACTTCCAATGGTAAACGATCATTGCACATGGATCCGTGGGCCCACAAGTAAGCAAGAAACATGACAAATCTTTGACAAATGGTGGAGCCACTTCACATGATAACTGGGGTCACCTTCTAGAAGACCCTGGCTGGGCCCACCTGCCATAGAGGGGTCAGGCGACCCCCTCCTAGTGCCTAGCCAGGTCAGTTAGCTCCTTACTGACTCAAGCACAACTTCCACATGTCCAAATTACCTTGGTCGTCCATCTATGGTGGTTACTAAGTCGGTTCATCTAAGGGTGGTGAGGCATGAAGCACACGGATCAGTGACGTGGCAACCTGTCTCCCTCCTCTATAAATAGAGGCTGCCTCCATCCTTGAGAGGCATCCCTGGAAGAGCATTAAGTCTCTCAATCCTTCAAGGATCAATTAGTGTAGTAGTAGTTAGTCTAGAGTGGGAGTTAGAGTCGAGTTGAGCGAAGCTCGGGGTCTCCGAAGTTGTCTTTTAGATAGTATAGTATAGCTCTTGTACCTTTCCTCTTTTGTAAGACTTTCCTTTTATTAATATATTATTCTTCTTTTACTTTACTTAGTATTTATTTAAGTATTTACTTAGTGCAAGTCTATCTTTATAGCCTTGTTGTGTGCTTGTCTTAGTAGTGTAGTTGAGTTAGTTGGATTGGTTCCCTCTAACCAACTCCTTGTGTGTGTTTCATTGTCCTATCTTGCATAGGAGCTCTAGTTATCTAATCAGATTAGTTAGAGTTGTGAGAGTTAGTGTAAGCGCGGCGCTTAGACTAAGACTCACCTTTGATGGTCATTGATTTGAACGGACGGTAGGAGCGCACTGGCCGGACATGACAGGTCATGCTCAACATTAGGATCTCCTCACGTATGAACTAGTTCTTAAAAGGCAAGGCGTCCATAAGAGTATAGTTGCTTTAGCAACGGTTTTGTCTCCTGTTTTCTCGGCTATCCCCCTCACACAAGTAGTAAGGTATCAGTCTAGTTGAGTCAGCTATCTATTAGGATCAAGTATACAAAAGTAAAGTTAGATACATAGGAGTCCTATACTCACTTATTGTCCTCCCACCTAGCTAACTGTCTACTAGTTATCTTTAGATTAGATTATTTGCTACCTTACTTATCTACCCTTCCTATCAATCACTTACCTACTATGATCTAGTATCGACTAGTCAAGAAGGGGGTAAGTGATTGATAGGAAGGGTAGATAAGTAAGGTAGCAAAGAATCTAATCTAAAGATAACTGGTAGAGAGTTAGCTAGGTGGGTCTCTTTATTAAACATTCCTAGCACTACTTTCCCTTGGGATAAAATAAATAAACGATACCTTGGAATACTCATCCCCGGTGAAGTGCTACATGAGTATATTTTGTGTGCTTGCGGAATAATCCAATAGACATAAGAAGTACCCACCTGGCATTTCTGGCGTTGTTGCTAATATCTAGTAACGATGTTAAGATTTGCCAACACATACTTATAATGTTTGTTGCCTATGTTGATTATATGTTTAGTATAGTTGGAGTAGTTTTGTGTTTACGCTCTTGTTCATATAGCGCTCATCCTAATGATCAAGGGGTGGGCGGTAGATATTGCGTAAGCATGGTGCTTGTACATTGTTCATCTGCGAGTGCTCCCTATATTTTGGTGGAACTAATCAATGTAGCTCAATAACCTATAGTTAGAATAACCCTAGGAGTTCATCTCTATTTTCTAGTTCTTTCTAGAGTCATGCCCAAGTAGGAAAATGCTTGGTGGAACTCCTTTTAGGATTATCTTGATCTGTTATTACTTATATTTATTTATGATATGATTGATCCCTATTTTGAGTATTGATCTAGTGGAACTCTTATCACAAGTGCAAGTCATAGCTTTTATTCTTTACACCTCTAAGTGCCTTCCTAGTGGTAAAATTATAAATAACGATATTTGGAACTTTCCTGAGTGAAATGGTACAACAGGTGTATTTTATCTATGCGCTTGTGGATAACCTTTATTCATTTTCTATAGTGCTATGATCATAAGTACAACCATGTTTTTTGGTGTTGTGTTAGGGATGACAACCTGACTTAAGCAATGCTAAGAAATGTCAATAGCTAGGCCAAGGGGAGGGGCGAGCTGGTGGGCCGGCCTGGCTGCTGGGCCAGCAAAAGAAGGGTAGGAGAGAGCTGGGCCGGCCTCCTCGGTGGGAAGGAGTGTACGGGGGTGGTGTTGGGCTGTGGCTGGGCCGAGTGAGGGAAGAGAGGTGGAAAGAAGGTGGGAGATTCGGCCCAGGAGATAGGAAGAATAGTTTTCCCATTTTGCCAAGGGGTTTGAAATAGATTTCAAGGAGTTTCGAAATGAATTTCAAAGACAGGGGGAAAAAGATTTTCTATTCCTTGCTATGAAAAGATAAAGGTTTTCTCTATTATGCCACAACAATATGAGAAGGACTTCCATCAGGTATTATAGAGGGATTTGCCGGTAGAGATTTATGACAGGTGATCAAGGAGGGGGCAAAGGGTTGCAAAAAGGGCATTTCGCAAAAGCAGCTTAGCAAAGGCATCGAAAGGAGTTTTGAGAAGCACTCCAACGGGGAAGTGAAGAAGGAATCTTGCTATGGATTTGTGCACTCCAACCCTAAACAAAACTAAACCCTAAACCGACTCATGAACAAAACCACTCGCCTACAAATAATTCTATATGAATGCAATGTTTTGTTAGCAGTTAGACTCAGGTTTAAGCTATAAACTATATGCTTCACCCAATTACAAGAAAAAAAAATAAAAAGCTCATATTTTTGGTTCGTGTAAAAACCCGGGATGTTACACATGCTATAGAAACAACATTTTCTATTTGAATAGAATTCCTACTTAGATTTAGAATTATAGAGATCTATTTATGTTAGGATTTCTAACTGTTTATACATAAAATAGGAGGACTGCAAAATAAACAAAGACATGCCCGTGCGTTGCAACGGGGTATACAATTTCTAACTTTTTATGCTCAATGAATTAGTTAGTGGAGGTGGACGAAAAAACAACCTAAAATTTTGAATTTTATTAGATTAGTTGCAAAACATGCCCGTGCGTTGCAACAGGGCATACAATTTATTACATGGTGATTGTACAGTTTTTGTATATTTAAATGAGTTTAATCCATCCTTGAATCAAATAAATATTTTTCTCACATGAAAATTGACAAGAGAGACGTTAGAAAAAACAAAAGAAAAATTTTGCCAAACTAATCAAAAATCATCATGCACATGTACCTAAGTGCATTTAAGATTTATCTCATTGCTTCTAGTTTACCTTTCTCATAAAAATTTAAAAATTATAAAACTATAAAAAACACTAATCTCCATATGAGAAACAAATAAAAATCACAAAAACTACCAAACAAATATCGAAAACTACCTTGAGAAAAGAATAGAAAAATATCATGTCCTATACAAAAACGGAAACCATCATGTACAGTGGAGGGAAAAGGAACAAAAAATCATATAAAAGTACGTGGAAATTAAAAGTAGAAAATATTATGTAAGGAAATATAGAAACATCAAAAAATCATATAAAAGTACGTGGAAATTAAAAGTAGAAAATATTATGTAAGGAAATATAGAAACATCACGTGAGGGAACAAATCCATCCAAAAAAGTGGCGTGGAAAAAATAATAGAACAACAAATAATTTAGAATATCCTACATAAAATATTTTTTTAAGATGATATAATAATAAAGATATGACATGATAATTTTATTGATTTAATAGTTGAAGTATATATAAGTATTCAAAGACGGTGTATTAGAATAGGAAAGGAATTGTATATATAAGTATTTAAAGACCACGTATTGGAATAGGAAAGGAATTGTACAGAGATAGCATGAGTTAATTGTGTATTGGAATAGGAAAGGAGATATATAATCCAAGAGATAGCATGAGATAATTGTTGCCATATACATCAGCAAAACCAGAATACGACAAACCTAATGTACTTCGCCATCTGTAAAACCAAAAAGAGAGTCGTGGTTTGCATTGTGGTTTTCCTTTTCTATTTGATTAGGATTTCTATTCCTATTCAGTTTAGGATTAGAATTCTAGCTATCCAATTTATAGTGTTCGGGTCACATATACGACCCAACACATTTTGGAGCCAGACTTCGTATCGCGTCAAATAAGAGCTACTATAACTCGTATGAGCATTTGTTATATAAGTTGAGACGGAGGAAGCTCTCAATTGCCTAGTAGTTAGAGTCAGACGGACTAAAAAATAGATGGATCAAAAAATAAGTTGAAATTTTACCTCTTTGTTATTAGGTATATAAATATAGATATTATATATATAGATATAGATATAGATATTGATATATGTATATGTATAGATATAGATATAGATATATAGATTTCTAACCAACTTAATTTTCTAAACAGCCTAGGCTCCCTAGCATTAGTAGTTATATATACACATAGTCCAACTTATTAACAAACCAAACAGAGATAGCAAGAGCATGGATGACGACGTGAAGGGCGACAGTCGTAGCCCCACTGCCCCTGACTACGAGTGGCCGCCGCCGACGATGTCGTCCTTAGCGGCTGCGGCACCCGACCGTGGACGAGGCCGCAAGGAGGACAAGGTGGCCATGGGCGGTGCGCAGGTGCTCCTCCAACACTACTAGGAGGAAGGCCCTGCTGGCCATCGGCGTCGGGGCGACCGTACGTCATCGTCGTGCTATTAGCCGGCGGGAGCTCGCCCGATGGGATGCTGCACTCCTTGCTCTTCCACCACTTACAAGGTGCTGTATATGTATCGTTTTAATTTATTGGCTTCATTCCAGCATATGATCGATATCCATGCATAATTAAATCCTACTGTATATCTTATGTAAAATCCAGGTATCGTGGGTATTTTCAATTAATAATTTGCCGTCCAATCGATTCCGACCATGCATGCACGTTTTTAAACACAATTCGATTAAGATCACGCCTCTGGCATGGATACACTATGATTATGGTGCCCCTCTGTCAAGCTTGTGTGTAACGAACGATCGATCGATAGATAGCAGATTTGTGCATATGTGTACGAGAGAGAACAACCAGAAGCGATAAAACTAATATGCATGGTTTTCATAGTATTAAGAGCAAAATTCACGGCCGGTTTCTATACTTGGCCGGATGTCACTCACCTCTCTATACTTTTAAAGTCATGCATAGTGACACAGTTTATTTTAAGGTAATCAGCACAAGTTCTTAAATTTGGCCAGCACCATTACTCCGATTCTTGAACTTTCAAAGTAATCACCATAGGTCACTAAACTTGTTAAGCAGTGTTAGCTCTGTCCAAATTTAATAATATTAAAAATTACCTATAGCAAGTTTTCTCAACTAAAAGTTAGTTTTAATTTTAGTATTATTTCAAGTTTTAATAGTAGTAATATGGAAGTAAATTCTGTATTAATACTATAATAATATAATAGTATTATTAAAACTTATAATACTACTATTATTAAAGTTTTATTACTATAATACTACTATTGAAAGTAGTATAGTATTATAATACTGTATTAATAATAGAGAAAAGTTACTTCTATAATACTACTATAAAAGCTTTTAAAAAATATTAAATTAAAAGTTACCTTTGATAGAGAAAGCATTTAATACTATAGCTTTAAAATACTAAATTAAAAGTTACCTTTGATAGAGAAAGCATTTAATAATATAGCATTTAATACTATAGGAATTTAAAATGATACTAAAATTAAAAATAAACTTTTGCCAAATTGTCAGGATCCGGCGATGAATTTTGCTCCTATTTCAAGCCAGGTTCAGTTTCTAAACTACTGAGGCTCTTAGTAGCTAGTGTATATATATACACACACATAGACTAACTCATTAACAAACCAAACAAAGATAGCAAGAACATGGATAACGTACGTGAAGGGCGGTAATCGTAGCTAGCCCCACTGCCCGACGGGGATACCCATCAGCCAAGAGGCACCAGTACGACAGGCCGCGCGCCGCCGACGATGTCTTCCTTGGCGGCGGCTGCGGCACCCGACCTGCAGGTGGACGAGGCCGTAAGGAGGAGATGGTGGCCATGGCCGCGCAGTTGCTCCTCCAACACTACTAGAAGGAAGGCCCTGCTGGCCATCTGCGCCGGGGCGACCGTCATCGTCGTGCTATTCGCCGGCGGGAGCTCACCCGACGGGATGCTGCACTCCTTGCTCTTCCACCACTTACAAGGTGTGTATATATCATTTATATATATATATAGGATATATATATCTATCGTTTTTGGCTTCATGCATGCCAGCATATGACTAATATACATGCATAATCAAATCCTATATATCTTATATAAAATCCATGTATCGTGGCTAGCTATTTTTCAATAATTCGCCCTCCAATCTGTTCCGAGCGTGCATGCACGTTTTTAGACACAATTCGATTAAGATCACGCCTCTGTGGCATGGATAGACTGTGATTACAGTGCCTCTCTAACAAGATTGTGTGTAACGAACGATCGATCGATAGCAGATTTGTGCATATATGTGTACGAGGGAGGACAACCAGAACCGATAAAACTGAACCAGTAATATGCATGGTTTTCATAGTATTAATTGGAGCTCTTTTTTTGAGAAATGTGGACCGTATTATATTATTAATTAGTGTATAAGAGAGGCCGGCCAGATCGGCACCCGGCCCGTCCGTGGTATATGTTGAGGAATATGCCACCTAGCTAGAACTTTCGATGCACTTGACACTACTGGTATGTTTGTATTGGAAGTGTGTAGTAGTGTCTTCATGATAAATGGAGAATAATTAATTGAAAATGGTTGATGGGTATTAGGGAATTATTGACTATTTTAATTCATTTGGCTAGCTATTACTAGTGGACGTCACACGCACTACAAACTACTGGATATATATTGGGAACAGCATTTCTAGAGTGGTGTCCATAGGACATAGAACCACATGGACACTTCTTGTTTGTAGTTTATGTGTTGCCATTGCCTTGCTAGCCAGTTTACTCACATGCTCTTGCTAGAGGGGAGTTTATTTCTACTAAGTTTTATATTATAGAACTCAAACTAAAAGAATCAGAATGAGATTTGCAAACTAAGTGCTTATATAGTTGCATAAGTTTCTTGTGATGGAACCTGTCTACCTAAATTTAAATCTTCGAACATGGATGCTCGCATTGTTCTGGATTCACTATAAGATATAATGGTGCTATTCTTTTAGTGATAAGCTACATCACCACAAGAACTCAGATTTCAATAATCCACAAAATCAAGCTAATAACCTTTGTGGAAGAAGGGAAAACACAAGCAAATAAATTGTAAAATTCTTGAATTTGCACACATATTAATTACCTACCTCTTGGGAAAAGTAATCCAAAGAGATATTGTAAAAAATCTCAACATGTTTCTCCATGAATTCTGAATTTCCCTTCTCATGTTGGGGTTTTGACTAGAAAACTCAAAAAGATAGTGTCAAGTAACTGCGATGTGATATGTTTCTTGGGCAGGAACTTCTCTTACTTATAAGGCTATTAGATATTCCAATAATTATCCATTTATCCTAGGTGTAGGCATGAACTACTTAGCAATCAAGGGCAAAATTGTCCAAGTTAATCCTTCATGCATCAGATGGCCATAGGCCCTTCATGAATTCACATCACCTCGTCACAAGACCAACGATCATGTGGCTTCAACATCCTCCTTTAGGTCTCAAGATCCAAACCTGAAAACCACTCCAATAGAGTTTTGAGGCTAAAACCGACAAATCCCCCAAAGCCTTGTAGCCCATCCAATGTCCCCATGCTCTCTGGCTATGTCAACTTGGCCCAACAATTCACCAATTAAGTGCTCACGTCACATTGCCTTGAATTAGTCAAACGTTGAATTTGACTTCCAGTCAACATTATTTTTATCACCATCTTGCATGTGCTCTTGCTCGTCGATGCTAGGAGCTAAGAGTAATGCTATTGTTGCCTTGAAAGTTTTATTTAGGGATTGTAGCCTTTAAAGTTCAAGACGCCCTTGTTCCCTCTGGTTTCCACAAGAAACCCATTTTGAATATGATTTCACATCCCATGGAGTGATTACCAATCAGGGTCTATATACTTGCCCATATGAGATAACGTCAAGGGGCCGGGTAACCCTTGTCATTAGTCTCTCATTACTCGTTTGGTTATGTCCCTATTTGTGAAACTCGTTGGCGTTGTGGCTAGGGTTCGATTCCTTTGATCAAAATATATTTTGCATCTAGAGTAGGTTTTTAATTAGCCTCTTGTTTCTTGATCAGCTGATCACATTCAATTGTCTAATTGATATTTTTTTCATTATTGATCACTAATCCAAAACATCATTTTTTTTAGAGCGGGTGGAGTCTCACTACTTATAATGTTAAATTAAACAGTCTTGAAAACTGAAATACAAGAATCAGAAACTAGTTCATTTCCCAATTGCCATACATGCGCATAGTCAGCAAATGGAGCTAGCTAGTGAAGCCCTTGAATAGATAGTGATTATTATTACGTACGTTCTAATTTTTCTTTATGTGCAATGACGAATCAGGTTTTGAAGACAGACCACCATTTAACCTCACCACCGACCATCTCCTCGACGGCCTTCTCACGGCTGAGTACGGCTACCAGTCGTGCCGGAGCCGATATGAATTCGCCGGTTACCACAAGAAATCGTCGCATCAGCCATCACCCTACCTCCTCGCCAAGCTGCGGAAGCAAGAAGCACTCCAAAAGCGATGCGGCCCCGGCACGGCCGCGTACAAGAAGGCACTCCGGCGGCTTGAATCCAACGCTGCCGACGTCGAGGACGACGATGACTGCCGGTACCTCGTGAACATCAGCTTTCGATTCCGAGGCCTCGGCAACCGGATGCTCGCCGTCGCGTCGGCCTTCCTCTACGCGGTGCTTACAGAGCGCGTCCTCCTCATCAACGCAGACAAGGGTGATGTGCCCGATCTCTTCTGCGAGCCCTTTCCAGGCGCGACGTGGCTGCTGCCGCGCGCCGGTCGCCGCTCCCCGCTCACGAAGCTCGATGATTACCAGGGGGGGTCGAAGGAGAGCCTGGGGAACATGCTGCAGAGAGGCGTCGCCGGCGTGTCCGCCGACGGGAACATGTCGTGGCTGTCTCCACCGCAGCCGCCGCCATATGTGTACCTCCACCTCGCTGGCGTGTACGGCTTCCACGACAAGCTTTTCTACTGCGGGGAGCACCAGCGGCTCCTCCGCGGAGTGCCGTGGCTGTTCATGAGGGCGGACGGCTACCTGGTGCCCGGGCTGTTCCTCACGCCGCCGTTCGTCGGAGAGCTCGAGGCCATGTTCCCGGAGAAAGACGCCGTGTTCTACCACCTGGGTCGATACCTTTTCCTCCCCAGCAACGCCGTCTGGCGCGCTGTCACGAGCTACTACAGCGCCAACCTCGCAGGCGTCGGCCGCCTCGTCGGCATCCAGATCAGGGTGTTCCAGGAGAAGAAGCCGCCGCAGCAAATCCTGGACCAGATCCTGTCCTGCGTCCGCGACGAGAAGCTGCTCCCAGAGACGACCACAAAAGACAACGGCACGTCGTCGCCCTACGGTGTCCTTGTGACGTCGCTGAGCTCGTGGTACTACGAGAGGCTCAAGGGCGAGTACGGCGGTAGACTCGCCGGCGGCGTGCACCAGCCGAGCCACGAGGGGCGGCAGCGGTTGCGCAACGAAGCGCACGACGTGAAGGCGCTGAGCGAGATGTACCTGCTCAGCATGTGCGACGTGCTCGTCACCAGCGGCTTCTCCACGTTCGGGTACGTCGCGCAGGGCCTCGGCGGGCTGCAGCCGTGGGTCATGTCGAGGCCGTCCCCGTTCGAGGAGTGGACGGAGGGTCAGGCGGCGCCAGAACCGCCATGCCAGCGCGCGCTCTCCGTCGAGCCTTGCTTCCACTCACCATCGTCCTATGACTGCACGGTGAGGAGAGACGTGGAGCTGGACAAGGTGACGCCCTACATCAGGCGCTGCGTGGACGTCAGCTGGGGCATAAAGCTTGTGAATCAAAGCCGCGACGGTCAGTGGTAGCATTTGTCAAATAGGCGCCGTATCTAGGCACTTGAACCGGCCTACTCTTTGTTCCTTGTTCTGAACGTTACTCCTTTTTTCCATTTGATTAAACATTACATGCATAGATAACTTCGACTTATCTCCTACAACTAAAAAGAACAATAATAAGACTATTTCATCGTGCGACTTTCTTTTCGTTCCGTCGGTCCGCTTTAGCCTCTTCGACCACGAGTTCCCTATAGCAACCACGACTTCATCCTGCGACCACGCCCCGCAATTAGCGCAGTTGACTTGCCCTTCCGACCACAGAAAGTCACGCTGCCATCAGGAGTAGCCATGCCGATCCCATCGTGCCACTGCGACCCCACATCGCGCTGCCATCGCCCGCCGGGCTCGCTCGTACGCCATCGCCGTCGCCCACCAGCCTCGCCGTGGCCTCCCTCGCCAAGACCCCAACGACCCAGTCCGCTAGGGCATCGACGGTTCCGGCCATCGCGACTTCAAGCTAATAAGAAATGTTACTATACAGGACTTAGCCTTTAATTAACCAATTTCATTTGGATCCATGTGTTCAAGCTAATAAGCATATCATGTAATTTGCAGATTAAGCAGTATACTGGCCTGGGACTCAGGAGGCCAATTTTCCTTTTGATCCACCTCAACTAGAAAGGTATTACTGGATTTGCCTCGATGTTGTATCGATATATTTTATAGCAAATCATTGCTTGTGAACAAATTCTTCCCTGCGTTTGTACAGTTGTTAATTCACATTGTTAGCTAATAAATAATCTTTGTGCTATCTTTCAGTTAGGTTCAGAGTGTTACGAAATAATGCAATAATAGATCAAACACCAGACACGGATTTTTACGTGGAAAACCCTTGCGGGAAAAAAACTAAGGGCGCCAACCGGCGATCTTTACTATATGGTGAGAGTTTACAGAATGCAGGGGATAATGAGTTGTCTCTCTCTAAACTCTTCCCATACGGCTTACAAGATGTATTTAATTATAGGACGGACTGATTGCAGTCAAATACGGAAACAAATCCACTAATAAACATAACCCGAACCACGGGCCCTCTAGGTGTCCCCGTAGGACTCATGTTATAATTTGTATCATATTCCAACAAACTCCATCTTGAGACGAATTTCATCTTGTAGCGAATGAATTATCATCAATCAACTCACTTTAATAATAAATAATCACCGATGCCAAAAGTCACTAGGACTCAAACTGTAATACCAACTATGCTTGAGCATAACCCAAACTTAGCTCTAGGAACTGGCTTTGTCAACATATCAGCGGGGATTGTTATGAGTACTTATCTTGCATACTTTAACATCACCTTCAGCAATAACACCTCGAATAAAATGATATCTCACATCAATATGCTTGGTCCTTTCATGAAACATCTGATCCTTAGTCAGACAAATAGCACTCTGGCTATCACAATATATAGTAGTGCAAGAAGTAACTCCGCAAAGTTCAGAGTATAAACCTCTCAACCAAATAGCTTCTTTACAAGCTTCAAAAATAGCCATATATTCAACTTCTGTTGTAGACAAAGCAACTGCAAACTTGCTTTCCAGCTAACAGCACAACCACCAATTGTGAAAACATAACCCATGAGAGATCTCCTCTCATTCAAATCACCAGCATAATCAGAATCAACATAACCAACAAGTCTATCTCTAGATTTTCCAAATTGCAAACAAGCATTGGAAGTACCTCGCAAATATGTGAAAATCCACTTAACAGCCCTCCAATGCTCCTTACCAGGATTAGCCATGAATCTGCTGACAACACTCAATGTATGAGATAAATAGGACAAGAACAAACCATGGCATACATAAGAGAACCAACTGCACTGGAATATGTAACTCTAGACATGTACTCAATTTCATCATCTGACTCTAGACATAAATATGAGGATAATCTGAAATGTGCAGCTAATGGAGTACTCACTGGTTTTGCATTATGCATATTGAAACGACGAAGAACCTTATCATTATAACCTCACTAACTGAGGTATAATTTACCAGATTGTCTATCTCTAGTAATTCCATACCAAGAAATTTCTTAGCTGCACCTAAGTCCTTCATCTCAAATTCTTTACTTAATTGTGCTTTCAATTTAGCTATTTCTGATTTATCTTTAGCAGCAATCAACATATCATCAACATAAAAAAGCAAATAAATAGCTGAGCCTTTAACGATCTTCAAATAAACACAGCTATCATAATCAGACCGCTTAAAACCATGAGAGAGCATAAATGAGTCAAATCTCTTATACCATTGCTTAGAAGATTGCTTCAAACCATAAAGAGACTTCTTTAGTCTACACACAATGTTTTCTTTTCTAGGAATAACAAAACCTTCAAGTTGGTTCATATAAATGTCTTCTTCCAACTTCCCATGTAAGAAGTGCAGTTTTAACATCAAGTTGCTCAAGTTCATAATCATGCATGGCAACAATACTAAGCAAAGTGCGAATAGAACTATGCTTAACAACTAGGGAAAAGACATCATTATAATCAATGCCTGGAATCTGACTATAGCCTTTAGCAACCAACCTTGCTTTATACCTTGCTGGCTCACTAGGAGAAATACCATCCTTTCTTTTGAAAATCCATTTGTAACGGACAGACTTTTTATCCTTGGGCAATTTTACTAAATCCCAAGTACCATTCTTTTCAAATGACTCCATCTCATCTTGCATAGCGGCCATCTAATTGTTGCAATCAGCAGAAGTAATAGCCTCAGAATAATTAGAAAGTTCTGAATTACCTTCAATCTCTTCTGCAACACTCATAGCATAAGCAACATTACATTCTTCAATATACCTATTAACAGGCTTGGGCTGCCTTCTGGCCCTACCAACAACAACAATATGTTGTGGAGACTACACAACTGGAGAAGAATGCTCAATAATAAAGGAAACATCAACAATTCGAGAAATTTCAGCAATAGGTGTATCTTGAGCAAAAGCATTATCAACCTCTAGTACATCAATTAAGTGCTCCACCTGCACACTTGTTTTCTCTCCCTTAATAGGAGCATCAATAGAAGGATTATCAACAAACATAACAGTCTCATTAAAGATAACATTCCTACTAAGCATAACCTTCTGAGTTTGGGTATTCCACAATTTATAACCTTTAACACCATGTTGATAACCAATAAAAATTCATTAAGCAGCTCTAGGCTCCAATTTACCATTATCAACGTGAGCATAAGCAGTACAACCAAAAACTCTCAATTGTGAATAATCAGCTGGAGATCCAGACCATACCTCAATTGAAGTTTTCTTATCAAGAGGAATTGAGCGTGAACAATTAATAAGATAGCAAGCAGTGGAAGCAGCTTCAGCCCAAAAACGCTTATTCAAGCCAGCATTAGACAACATACAACAGGCCCTGGAGATGATAGTTCTATTCATACGCTCAGCTACACCATTCTGTTGAGGCGTATAAGGAACAGTGTAGTGCCTCACGATGCCTTGAGACTTGCAATATGCATTAAATTCATTAGAACAAAATTCCATCCCATTATCAGTGTGAAGCTTTTTAACCTTTTTCTCAGTTTGATTTTCAATCATAATCTTCCACTCTTTAAATGTTGAAAATGCTTCTATTTTATGCTTTAAAAAAATAGGCCATACCTTACGAGAATAATCATCAATAGTTGTAAACATATAACAAGAACCACCAATAGAAGGCTCGTGAGATGGTCCCCATAAATCAGAATGCACATAATCAAGAATACCTTTACTTTTATGAGTAGAGGTATTAAATGAAACCCTCTTGTGTTTGCCAAACACACAATGCTCACAAAACTTTAGTTTACTGATGCTATGTTCATCAAGAAGTCCTCTCTTGCATAATTCATGCAAGCCTTGCTCACTCATATGTCCAAGATGCATATGCTAAAGATTAGTAGCATCATAATTAGATGGTGAATTAGAAATTATAGTAGCATCACCCGTAATTGCAGTACCACAAAGGCGCTAGAAGTGCAGGCACCGGATGGTGGGTGGTGCGTCCAGTCAGTACTAGGTTTTCTTGGAGTGACCGGACACTACATGGTAATGTGTACCAGATGCTCTGGTACTTGCATTGTAGCAAACTCTTCGGTTGACTGAAGCATTGGACACTGACCCCAAGTAGGAATGGACATAGGTTGCCACTTCCAGTCACTACTCAGAGAGTTCCAAAATGAGTTTTGAGCGACCAGATGTGTCCAGTGGCTATGGATTGGATGCATGCCTATGTTCAGGGCAACATAGATGGGACTTGACAGATTGTCATATAGTAGGCATTGGCTACTGACCGAACACATCTATGCATGTCACCGGAGCGTCCGGTGCTCGCAAAATTTGCTGTTTTGTAGGGTAATGGTTGGATTTGAGTGTTGGCTCTATAAATACAACTCCTACTCATCCATAATAGCTCTCTATTTAGCTGAAGCAACCATTTGAGAGCAAGGGAGTGCAAGAGCCTATTGAGATGTTTGAGTTTCAATAATCTCAGATTAAGGACCTCATTAGTCCATAGAGAGTAGCAAGTGTGCATTAGGACCTCATTAGGCTTGTTCTAGTCAAGTGAAAGTTTGTGCTTGTTACTCTTGGTGATCACCAATATCTAGACGACTTGGTGATGATTGAGAGCTTGGTGATCATTCGACAGAGCATGTAGATGACCCAACTCATCTTGTGAGCAGTTTTGGGCAATTCACCACATTGGAGCAATAAAGAATTAGCCCATAGAGAGCACTTGATCCTTGAGTGGATCAAGGAGGAGCTACACCCTTGCGCGGGTGCTCCAACAAGGAGTAGTGGAGAGTGACGACTATGGCAGATCCTCCTAAGTAACTCAGCCCACCAACACCCATCATTGTCCCAAAGACCGCTAGGAGCTATGCTAGTGAACCAAATACCCAAGAAGACTATTGGGTATACCAAGGTATCCAATCCACCGCTATCATCGGCTTGTCGGCATTGCCAGTCTTGACCACATCTGATGGTCAATTAATAGCAAACAACATGCTCCCCCAAACCTTGCATTGTCATGTGTCTTGTACAATCAGTGATAGGTCTATGAAATTAGGGTGCCACTGGTTTTCCTTGACTAGGTAGGTTCGTATCGGATACTTACTACAGAAGAGTTGGTTTCTTGAACAAGGTCATCCTAACGGTTAGGGACCTTGGAGCATAAGTAGTTGGGCAACACAAGCATAGAGATGCCACCCCAACAACAAGAGTCATATGTGATATGATTAGGAAGGAGTTGCTTACCGATCTACCATGTCTACTAGCAGTGATGCTAAAGCTCACTAGTACACTTGTTAGTTGTGGGTCTTGAATCACTAAGTATCAACCAAGGGATATTGATTTTAGTGGGAGTAGATTTTATTTAATATTTTTTACTCTGTCTTGGATACGTTGTCTTAGAATTTTGCATACTTTTGTTGTAGATTAATGGCGCCCACCAATCAACATTTACTTTGTGCTCAATTCTTGAGAAAGATAAGTTGAATGGAACGAACTATGCAGATTAGATCTGCAACCTGAGAATTGTTCTCATGGCTGAGAAAAAGGAAGAGATTCTAGACACCCTATTACTAGAAGCACCTGCTGATAATGCACCTGCTGCAGAGAAGAACACTTACAAGAGAGCATGTGATGTTGATCTTGAAGTGAGTTGCCTCATGCTTGCTTGTATGGAACTTGAGCTACAGATGCAGTTCGAAAATAATCATGCAGCGTATGATATAAGCATAGCGCTTAATGATATGTTCCAAGCTGAGGCCAGGACTAAAACGTTCCATGTCTCAAAAGCTTTTGTTGAATGCAAGCTAGCAGAGGGTGCAATAGTTGGCCCACACATAATCAAGATGGTTGGTTACACTTAGAGGTTGGAGAAGCTAGGCTTCCCAATTGGCCAAAAGTTGGCTACTGATTTCATTCTCTTGTCTCTTCTACCCAGTTATGGAAACTTCATCTCGAACTACCATATGCATGGGGCACAGAAGGGCTTGAATGAATTGTGTGACATGCTGAAAACAACAAAGGCTAACATCAAGAGAAGTGCAGGCAGTAGCCAAGTGTTGGGTATCCTAAACAAGCCTAACTTCAAGAGAAAGAAGGGTAACACTTGGAAGAAGAAAAAGGGTAAGGCTATGGATAAGATCCATAAACCAAACCCACCTGCACCCAAGGCTGGCCTAGATGCTGATGCTGAGTGCTTTCACTGTAAGGGGAAAGGTCACTAGAAGAGAAACTGCAAGTTGTACTTGGCATCCTTGAAGAAGGATAGCAGTAGTAAAGATACTCCAGCTTCTCATAAACTTGTTGTTATCTTACAGATATTTTCCTCACTAACTCTTATATTAATTCTTGGGTATTTGATACTGGATCGGTTGCTCATATTTGCAATATGATGCAGGGAATGATAAGAAGTAGAAGCATTGAAAAGGGAGAAGTTGATTTCCGCGTGGGCAATAATGCAAGAGTTGCTACATTGAACATTAGGACGATGCAACTCCATCTACCTTTGAGATTTATTTTGGAATTGAATAATTGTTATTTTGTTCTTAGTTTAAGTCGAAACATTGTGTCACCTTCATGTTTGATGAAGGATGGTTATTCATTTGTGAGTAAAGACAATGGTTGTGTGATCTCTAAGAATGACACATTTGTGGCTTTTGCATCCATTGTGAATGGGTTATTTATTTTAAATCTTGATGATGCACCTATCTATAATGTTAGTGCTAAAAGGCCTCGACTTAATGAGTTAAGTCCTACTTATATGTGGCATTGTCATTTGGGTCATATAAGTGAGAATCGCGTGAAGAGGCTCCATGATAATGGGCTTTTAACTTTGTTTGTGAATCATATGAGACATGTGAGTCTTGCTTACTGGGAAAGATGACCAAGGTGCCTTTCATAGGCTTTCCTGAGAGAGCATCTGACTTGTTGGAACTTGTACATACTGATGTATGTGGACCAATGAGCACAATAGCTAGAGGCGGATTCCAATACTTCAAAACTTTTACTGATCATTTTAGTAGATATGCATATGTCTACTTAATGAAGCAAAAGTCTAAAACATTTGAAAAGTTCAAAGAATTTCATAATGAAGTAGAGAATCAACGTGGCAAGAAAATTAAGGCTTTGCGGTCTGATCGTGGAGGCGAATATTTGAGTCATGAATTTAGCAATCATCTATAGAGTTGTGGAATTGTTCCACAACTTACGCCAATTGGAACACCTTAGAGGAACGACATGTCTGAGAGTGGTAATCGAACTTTGTTGGACATGGTTTGGTCTATGATGAGCCAGTCAGACCTACCTTTATTGTTTTGGGATACGCTCTAGAAACAACCGCTTTCACATTAAATAGGGTACCATCTAAGTCTGTAGTTAAGACACCATATGAGATGTGGACTGGTAAGTGTCCTAGTTTGTCTTTTCTAAAAATTTTGGGTTGTGAAGTTTATGTCAAATGACTTATATCAGATAAACTAACACCCAAATCAGATAAGTGCTTTTTCGTGGGATACCCAAAGGAAACTTTAGGGTACTATGTCTATAGCCGGACAGAGGGCAAAGTGTTTGATACTCGAAATGGTATTTTCTTAGAGAAATAGTTTCTCAAAAGGGAGAAAAATGGACAAAAGGTTTATCTTGAAGAAGTTCAAGATGAACCATTTGGGAATGACACTACGAGTGATGCTAATGTAGCAGAATAAGTTGAGACACCCGTGGTAGTAGAAACACCACCATAGCCATGAAGATCAGCAAGACTTCATGAATTACATGGGGAATTGTTATTGTTAGACGATGACGAACCTACCAATTATGTAGAAGCAATGATGGACCCATATTCCAAGAAATGGCAAAGTGCCATGAGATCCAAGATAGATTCCATGGGAGACAATCAAGTTTGGAACTTGGTTGATCCGCCTGATGGGGTTAGACCCATAGAGTGCAAATGGATCTATAAGAAGAAAACGGATATGGATGGAAATGTTCATGTCTAGAAAGCTCGACTTATCGCAAAAGGTTTTAGGGAAGTTCAAGGAATTGACTATGATGAGACTTTCTTGCCACTAGCGATGCTTAAATCTATTTGGATTATTCTAGCAATTGCTGCATATTTTGATTATGAGATATGGTAGATGGATGTTAAAACAGTCTTTCTAAATGAAAATTTGGAAGAGAACGTGTATATGATATAGCCCGAAGGTTTTGTTGATCCTAATGATGCTAGAAAATATGCAAGCTTAAGAAATCCATTTATGGATTAAAGCAAGCATCTTGGAGTTGGAATATTCGTTTTGATGAAGTGGTCAAAGGATTTGGCTTTTGTTAGAATGAAGAAGAACCTTGTGTTTACAAGAAGGAAAGTGGGAACGTTGTTGTATTTCTGATCTTGTATGTAGATTTCATATTATTGATTGGGAGTGACATTCCAATATTACAATCCGTAAAGACTTCACTGAATAATAGTTTTTCTATGAAGGATTTAGGAGAAGCGGCATACATTTTGGGTATTAAGATCTATAGTTAAAAGGCTAATAGGATTAAGCCAAGAGACGTACATAGACAAGGTGTTGAAATGGTTCAACATGGAACAATCTAAAAGAGGGTTCTTGCCTATGTCACATGGTATGCGTTTTAGCGATAAGCAATGGCCTTCATCAGATGAAGAGAACAAACGCATGAGTAAGGTTTCATACACTTTGTCAATTGGTTCCATCATGTGTGCCATGATATGTACTCGCCTAGATGTCTCATATGCTCTAAGTGTTGTGAGCAGGTACCAAACTAATTCAGGTGAAAGTCACTAGACACTTGTTAAAACCATTCTTAAGTACTTGAGAAGGACTAAAGATGTGTTCCTAATATATGGAGGTGAGGAGAAGCTCGTTGTGTTACACCGATGCTAGCTTCCAAACTGACACAAATGATTCACAATCTCAATCAGGTTTTGTGTTCACAATAAATGGTGGTGCAGTAAGCTCGAAAAGTTCTAAGCAAGCGATAGTGACCGATTCTAGAATAGAGGCCGAGTACATCGCAGTTTTTGAATCTGCAAAGGAAGGTGTTTGGATGAGGAGGTTCCTCATTGAACTTGCTGTGTTTCTAAATGCATCGAGCCCATTGAATCTACGTTGTGACAACAATGGGGCGATTGTGCAAGCTAATGAGCCTAGGAATCACCAAAAGAACAAACATGTGTTGGGAAGGTTTCACCTCATTTGAGAGTCTGTTAGGCGAGGTGAAATCAAGATGTGCAAAATACATACGGATCTGAATATTGTAGATCCTTTGGCAAAGGCTCTTCCACAGCCTAAGCATGAGGCACACTTGAGGTCTATGGGTATTAGATATCTTAGAGATTAACTCTAGTGAAAGTGGGAGACTGTTGGGAATATGCCCTAGAGGTAATCATAGAGATGATGATATTCCGATTGTATCCATGACATATATTATGCGTTCAATGAATATCCATTAATTATAGACAAACGTGTATCGATTGACAATTATGTTAATGTTTGTGAAACTCTTTTACTTGTATGGTTATTCTAGAGTTGTCCCTAATCAGAGATCGTGTGAGGACACACATGAATATTAGAGTAGCACATGTATTAGTTGATGACTATGTTTCATAAGTCATAGACATAGAGATATCAAACTAATAATGTGGGCACATGTATGACATGGGGCTGGACTGACCCAATGTGAGATGTTCTTATTATCTCTTTATGCATCATGTATGTTATGTCCTTAGACCTGAGATTGTCATATGTTCTCAAGATATGAAACGACCTACTTAGGGACTATGAAACACTACTCCATAACAGGGTAGTTATAAAGGTGGTCTTTGGGTTTATCAGGAAACATGTTGTGAGACATAGATAATCAAGATGGAACTTGCCCCCTCTCTATATGAGAGAGATATCACTGGATCACTCAATTGATTGGATCAACAAATGCATGGCCATGCTTGGGTTAAGTGTTACCCACGAGTTGAACCAAATATCATATGGCAAGGGAATAACATGTATGTGTTTGTAGTGGTTCATCTAATATGATCTTTGCATGCGTATAGGAGTTATCACGCCTTGCTAGAGGCTGCTATCAACTATTGGGCGAGTAGGAATACTTGGCTCATGTCTATATGTACGTGAACCCATAGGGTCGCACGCTTAAGGGGCTAGAAGCATAATTCGGGTTGGACCCAAATTAGACAAGGCTTAGGGTTTTCTAATTGGGCCTCCAACTCGGGGCTAATTGGAGGACACCTATATAATAGAGGGAGGGGGTGCGTCTTGGGTCAACTCAGGCTATTAGGCAGCCGCCGCCGCTCACCCATGCTCGCACCTATTAATCCTCGCGGACCTAGCAGTCCGGAGACACGACGCTTCTTCCCTGCATGTGTGGGATACATCGAAGGTGCTACATCTGGAGCACAAGGACAAACTGCACGAGAGGGATTGACGTGGTGGATGACCACACAACTGCATGGCACTACTACTACACGCACGACTACATCGAGTCACTTCCGCTGCACCTGCGCATCTAGTGGTAATCCCATGATCTATAACTAGCAGTTGATCCTGTTTTATGAGGTCGAAATTTTTGTTCTCTGGCTAGCGTAGCATCCTCATAATCCTTCACTTCTTGTTCAATGTGCTTTGTGCCCATGTTGTCGATGAGTTCATCCACCTCCATCCCTTGGTTGTGCCTCTCCCTACCCCGTGGGCGAGGAGTGCGCTATGGACATGGAGGCCTCCCCATGGACCCTGAAAATGTCCCTAGAGCTCGCCTTATCGCCTTCTTCAATTTCTTCTCATGCACAGTGTGAGGGGCCTCCCTGTTCGATTTGAGCGGCTCGTGATATTCCTCTTTTCACTCTACTTGTTCCAGCAACATCTTGGCTTCTTGCCTCTCGGTTGTAACACCCTAAATTTTGCTTCTTTGAAAATAAAGCTAAAATAATTTATTTTGTATTTCTTTGCTCATGAAAATATAGTAAAATGAAAAATTTTCTTAAATTAAAATTCATCATAGGGTTTAGCAACGTTCTTGTGCATACATGCTGGTACATATGTTTTATGTGATGTTTGTTTGTTGCTCCTTTGTGTGTTGAGACTAAGCAACGTTTTTAAAATTTTGTTTAGTAGAACGATCTTCCTTGGTCAATACATCTTTATCTTTAGGGAAAATTGGCTACCGGACATGCAAAGTGGTGACCATTGCTGGAAGACACTTTTTCATGTAACACTCACCACCAAAACAATTGCCATTTGTAAACCATAAGGCCAACGGCTATGAAATTTTAACAGCAACAAGATACAATAGTTATCTACAAATCATCTAATACTCACTTCCATAGAAAATCTTGTTAAGGACACGAAATCATGTCCACCAGCAAATCATGGCTGTTAAGGTTGCTGGTGGACATGATTTCATGTCTTTAACGAGATTTTCTATAGAAGTGAGTATTAGATGATTTGTAGATAACTATCATATCTTGTTGCTGTTAAAATTTCATAGCCATTGACCATATGGTTTACAAATGGCAACTATTTGGTGGTGAGTGTTACATGAAAAAGTGTCTTCCAGCAAATGCGCGCCACTTTGCATGTCCGGTAGCCAATTGTCCCTTATCTTTATCTACAATCAAATTCCTTGTTTCTAAGCCCAAGTTTTTATTAGGAGCTTCCTAAAATCTTTTCTTTGTCACTCAAAGCACTTCTTTTAGTTCCTCGTCCATCAAGCAACCTCTACAAATTTTTCGAGAATTTTTCCAGCTTCTGTTCTCACTTTCTGTGAGGATAATCTAATTTCTAGATGCTCTAAATTATCTTATCATGAGCTTCAAATACTTTATTTGCTTTTCTCATGTTCCATAATGTCTCCGAGATTTTTCATTGAAGTCTTGGAGCATTTGGAGTATTTTTTATGGCTTAAAAAATAATTCTAGACTTTTCTAGGATTATTTTATTTGCCAAATTAATTAATTTCGAAAATAATAAAATCTTTCATTTTATCCCACGCTAAAGCCCATGATCTTAATGGTTAATGTTTTTATTTACTAATGGGCTTTAATAATTAATTAGGCCTATTAGTAAAGATGAAGGTTGCAAATCAATTAGTACCATATCGCTAGTTGACGTGGAGGTGGGGAGTTTCTCTCCCTATATATATATACCAACCCCTTAGGCAAAGCACACCAAAGACTACCATGAGAGAAGCCTCTAATTTGAGAATTCCTAAGGTAGTAAAATAAAATTATATTTTCTTCTCTACAACGTGATCGCCATCGTCTCGCCTATACATGACATCCATGAGCGGTCGGCTGCTCCGGCATTGCTGTAGCTCCAAGAAAGTGTCGCTGCTCCCTGTCCACCAACGTGAGCCCAAATCACTTTGCCTTTCAGTTTGGAAAACGTAAACAGCTTTTAGATTATAATTACAAGTTTGCCACTCATTTTGTTTAGCTCATAAAATATTCGTTTTAACTCTGATTTGACCCGTTCAAATTGTATTGGATTCGTAATCATAAGATTTACATGTTAGTAATATTTTTTACTCAGTTTGAAACATTTTATTTCGTGACCCTAATTAATTAATTTCATTTCTAAAGCCAATCTTAGAAAATTCATAGCTTCTACGTTTTAACTCCGTTTTTCGTAATCTTTACGTCTATGTGATCGTAGCGCTGCGTAGAATCATTTTATAAACTTTTCATACTGTTTTTATATGATTGGTGTACTGATCTAATTGTAGCTTTATTTGCTTCGTGTATGTTGTCTCCGATTGTTTGTGTGTTGATGATCGATGATCGAGTTTAGTTGGTGAACAATTCGTGGTGAACAAGAGTACTTCAGTGATCAAGATCAGAGCCTTGGACAACTAGTAAGACCAGCAAGATCAGCAAGAGCAATTGGATTAAGGCAAGTATAGCATTTGGGTTTTATATTCTGTGACCATGATCCTATGACTAGATTAATGTTAAGTAATAAATAATAAAAATGAATTTTTAGCCACTTGATGATTTATCTGTAAGTGATAACTGGAACAACAGTGCATCCATGAGGGCTATAATGGCTCTGGCTTTAGTTAAGTATGAGTAACTTTCCTAGCTCGTTAGCGGTTAACCGTTGTCGCGCAATTGGGGAATAGCAGACCGTGGATTCCTGCGGGTGGATCACATGGACTGACTAATGAAACCAAGCGGCCATAACTTGTCAGACGAACCTTTGAAAGACTTCATAGTGATCCCTACCGACCTCCCTAAGAAGGGGTTAAGAGATTAGCTACCTCGGGCAAAAGGGTAAATCATGACTCATGGGTAAAGATGTACAACCTCTGCAGAGTGTTTAAAACTAGTATACTAGCTAAGCTCACGGTCAGGAGCAGCTTTGGGGATTCTTGCGTTAAGGGTGATAATTCTTTTTGTGTTAAAACACTCATTGTTTATTGTTTAATGCTTTACATTATTTATGTCACATTGATCATGAGATTGTGGGAGCTATACAATCTAGTTGCTATACTTATGGAGTTCGACATGGACTCACTCTTGCTATTTCCCCCACACCTCAGGAGGAGTTTAGGATTGTGATCAACCAGTCAATTGGATCCTGTAGAGTGAAGTTAATACCCGAAGTTTGGAGTTGTCTATCCGTGATTTGCTATCAAAGGTTATCGCTTTTATACTAAGTACATTATATATTTATGAATTGTCTTTTGATATTACCCCTTATTTGTAGCTACATGTGAGATTTGACTTCTAAAACTCACATATGGTGCCTATATGATTTTGTCCTTAAAATCAGGTATTACATCGGTGCAATTTAATAGTTAGTGTACGGAGCACATACAGCTGACGTTTCTCGCAAGGGAGAGGAACTTTGACTGTATAGCCAGGATATATCATTTTAAGTCCACCTCTTGGACCTCTCTTGAGCACATTAACATTAATGAAGACATCCTCATTTATAACATCTCTAGCAGAGGCAACGTACTCAAAGGTATGTGATTGTGGCGAACCTCTTGCACCGGCTATACGAGTAATATGAAAGATGTGAAGTAGATGGGTTTTCATGCTCAATGGAACTAAGATAAAAGTTCACTAGCAGTTTGATAGGTAAGACTTTAATTTTGCATTGCATGGCATAGAGTAATTTGAGTTCATCATCACTTAAGGTGTAACCTCTAGTGCCAGGAAAAAGAGTAACAATCATCTAGTAATGAAGAAAGTGCAAGGTTGGATTATGGATTTGAGAGGGTGTAGGATTAGAGCAATCATTGGAGCCAGAAATTGCTTTCCAAAATTCATATTTGTTAAACCCATTAGTGGCAAGGTCTAGATTAAGTTCACAATCCTGATCACATCCTAATGCAGTGGTTAAGTGGCTCCAAGTTAAATTATATTCTTCCCCACACACACATGTAAAAGGCTACCCCATTATTTGTTAATTGTAACGTGCAAAGAAATTCTTGGATAAGCACTTCTATACCAAATTTCTGAACTTGCCAAAATCCTCCCCAACCAATTGTGTTAAAGATAGTATTAAATTCTGCACTTATACCTATGTGGTCCAAGAGGACCGGATCGATGATGCTTGTGTGTTGGAAACTGCTGGCTCGAAGGGTGTTGTACTTCTGTAGCTCTTCTTGGTTCAGCATGAGGCCACTCTTGGGTTCTCTTTCTCTTGATGGAGGCTCATAGAGTACCATCTGGTGGTAGCTCCCTTCCTCGTCCCTCCTCCCATGGGTTCATTTGTTGGTGTGGTGAGAGCCTTGGGAAGAACTCTCACCCTTTTTGGCCTTCATGAACCGGGAGGAGAGCATCTTCTTCATCTTGCTGCACAAGTGAGACAACCATGATCTTCCTACTACTACTACTACTACTACTACTACTATACAAGAGATAAGGGATAAATATTTTTGGGCTTTTTTTGTTTTTGGGAAGACTACTACTAAGCTAAACTTGAGAAAGAACTTACAACAATGGAAAGAAGAAGAGAGATTGTGAGCTCAAGATGATTCTGATGGTTTGGGTGTGGAGTTGAGCTCACAATACAAGGGTATTTATAGGGGGTGAAGGGCAAGTGGAGGACACCCAAATGTTAGGGTCGGCCGACCCACTAAAGCACTTTAATCATTGTGTTCATCTTTGGATAGGGAATCTTGCTGGATGTTTGAAGACTTTTCAGAGATTGTCCAAAGTGGGGTCAGCTAACCCCCTCCCTAGTCCTTCCAGCACCTTAACCATTGTGTCATTAAGTGTCTGGTAAAGTAAAGGCTAGGTGTGGACCAAAAGTGGTAAAATTTTCAGAGATTCCCTTGCCTAGTGCTTGGTGAAAGAGAAAAGATGAATAGCTAAAGTAGAGACATGACTAAAGAGATTCCCATGGACTATGAGAGCACTAGAGCATGCATAGGTGACTACTTTGCAGATTTTGAGCTGGTGGTTTGGTCACAAGAGCATCCAAGATGAAAAAGAGCATCTTATGCTTAAAGCGATGAACCAAGGAACCATTTCTTTTTAGACTTTGGCTAGAGTGGCAAGCATAGGATTCCTATGTGGGATAAATGGGAGACAGCAGGCTGCAAAAGTGGTCAAGATGGGGGTCGGCCGACCCCTACTTGAGAGCCCCAAAGGCATCCAAGTGCTGGTCTTGAACCAGAGCATCTAGCCAAAGTGAAAAGAGTGGATGTGGGCTCACTGGTGGGGTCGACCGACCCCACCTTAGGTGATCCAATAGATCAAAATTTTATTGCAATTTATTCTCAATGTTTTATTTATTATGGCTAAGTGTTTTGTTGAAAGAAATTATGTAGAATTAAAACTAAGAATGTAATTGAAAATGAAATGCAAGAATTGAAATGCAAAAAGTAAATATGAGATAAATACTAATTTACTTACCAGCAAGGGCTCTATGTTTTAGGTCCATAGAGCAGGACCTTTTTGTCTTGTTCATTCCTTAGGTGCTTCAATTGGTCCCAGAGATGGGTACCATGATTGCACCTCTTTCTCTTGCCATACTTGCTTAATTTTGGCTTGTGGTTCAGCGGGTTCTTCCTTCTTTACTTCGGCCTTTTTGGCCGATTCACCTTTCTTGTTCCTTCGGCACGGGTAATAGCGAGGTTTTTTCTTTGGTTCTTTGTCCTTCACCTACATGTTAGCTTTATAACCACTGAACAGACATTTTACCTTCTTTCCTGGGAATTGGAAATGAATTTGGCTAGATCCCACATAGATGATGATGTTAACCATGTTGAGGAATGGCCTTCCCAGGATGACAGGGACTTTATCGTTGCCCCCATGTCCAATATGATGAAGTCAGTAGGGACGTATTTGTCTTGAACCTTTACTAGTATACCCATTGCTAGTCCCTCAAGGAACCGAATTGTTTGATCGGCCCTCTGCAAATGAACAAATGTGGGGTGCAAAGGCCCCCTAGTAGATTTTTATAGGTTACCTTGGCCATGATGTTGACACTCGATCCAATGTCATAGAAGACGTGGAAGATTTGTGGTCCAATCTCGCAGGTTATGGTTGGGTGGCCTAGATCGTCCTTCTTGGCGATGAATCGTGGATTAAGGAGATAACTCTAGTTGGACCGTGTTGATATTTGGTAACGCAATCAGGAATTAATCCGCAAACGCATGGATATCGGTGAGCACTTCACTCGGGATGTTATCTAGAGTATCGTATTTATATTTTTACCACTAGGAGAAAGCATGCATCTGACTAACTAGGTCTATTACTACTAACCTTTAGGCTACAAACTATGTGATTCGATGTGAGCGATGTATAGAGAAGACTTCAACTGCACCCACGTTCTAACCTTGGTAAGGATGATCTACTGTTCTGTTGGGGAGGCTCATGGAATCTAGACACCACAGAGGATGTTCGACCCGCACCTATAAACCCTATCGATCCTGCTAACGGGAAATGGGCTACAAAGGTAACTCGGAAATGTCACGTTCCTCGCTACTACCACGGTCCGGCTAGACAGGGGATATCTATGAGTATCCTAGCCCAAACACCACGTTTACGCTAGAGATGATGACTCTAAACTCTACGCGAAGATATCAAAGTACACTCATAAACCAAAGAACAATAAAACAAAGAACTTACTAGAATTTAGAAGTCAAAATACAGAAGAATCCTAGGAGCAAGCCTCGGGTTAGGAGACTTGATCCCGCAGGTACAACCTCGAAGTAGACACCGACAGGCCGGGCTTCCTCCGATCTACACCTCCACTCTATCTCTCTCAATCTAGTAGAACTAGTTCTACTCTCACATTGGATGCTACGCCCTATGAGGTGGGAACCCTAAGGATCCTCTCTCTCTGAATCCTCTCTGGAAAATATGCTAATGAATAATGGGATTCTATCTCTCCAGGGCCAGGGGCCTTGCTTATATAGCCCTCTCAAATGAATCTGGGCCGTCGGATCAAACCGACCTTGATTGAACGGTTCTCCTTGATCCTCAAAGGCGGTGGAGCATAATCCACGTGATTCACTCAGATTGGCCACCAGAGGTGGGCGGGCGCCCAAGGGGGAGGGCGGGCGCACTGCCCCGGGCCCGATCGGCCTCCTGTTCGTTCCTGTGGCTTCTGGACTCTTCTAGATGTTGAATAATTGCGGTGCACGTTAATATCTCTATGTAAACCCGACGTGTGGGCCTTTCTTCCATATTTCCTGATAACCCCCTGCAGAAATAGATAAACACCAAAACTCGTGGAATTTTGTTAGATCAAACCCTAATTCTAGGTGTTGCTTGTATATTAGTTCTTTTCCTTGTTTATTTAATAATTAAAATTGATACTTAAGAACCGTCAACAGACCGCACCGGAGGCTTACTGAACCTCGTGGTTACTAATTTAACACCTTCAGTTAGATCCTCAGGTTTCCCTAGGATCTTACCTTGCTCAAAGGATGGGACAACTGCTGCTAATTGAGCTAATTGTGTTTCTAACATTTTATTGAAAGCTCAATTGATTTTTCATAGCAGAAGTAAAGCTATCCATTTTCTCACTTAGATTTTCAAGAATATTATAATTAGCCATCATTTCTTGTTAATAGTAACATTTATTTTAGATTGGCCTAAGACAAGATCTCTTAAAGAAAGTTGGTTATCAAAAGAATTATTGAAATTATGACCGTAACTGTTACCTTGGTTTCCTTGGTATAAGGGGCGTAAGTTCCATCCTTGTTGTTGTTGTTGGGGCCAGTACCCATTGTTGTTGTTGTTGATGATGATGATGAAGGTCACCTCCTCCTTCATTTTGGGACAATTATTTCCCAAATGATCATCTCCTCCGCACACCTTGCACCATAGATCGGCTTTGATGGCTCGTGCGTTTGCATAAGGATGAATGGCCTCTTATTCCTTCTTGGAACCTTCTTCCATCTTTTTCATCAAGAGGTCTGTTTTAGCAGAGAGCATGTCCACCTCATTGAGGGCGTGGACACCTCTCTTCTTGGGCTGGAGACATTCCACATTCCATCCTTGGTTTGTGATCATCTTCTCTATGAGGTCCTTGGCTTCCTTGACATTGTGTTGCAAGAATGCTCCTCCAATGGTGGCATCAAGGTGACTTCGGGCCAAACCGGTCAAGCTATGGTAGAAACCTTGAATGAGGAGCCCTTCCCTTATCCCATGATGAGGACAGACACAAATGTACTCCTAGAGACGTTCCCATGCTTCAGGAATTGTCTCAATAGCTGGCTGTTGGAAGCTAGAAATCTTTCCACGAAGGGCATTGGTTTTGCCCATCGGGAAGAACTTCTCAAGAAACACATTGACACACTTCTCTTAGGTCGTACTTCACCCTTGTTGGTGTAGAACCATTGCTTTGCCATTCCCAATAGCGAGAATGGGAAAAGGCGAAGACGAATAGCGACTATGGTGACATTCTTGATGGTGAAGGTGTCACACAACTCTACGAAGTGTTGGAGATGGCCATTGGCATCCTCATGCGGCTACCTGCATAATGGGTTGGATTGCACCATATTGATGAGCATAGGCTTAAGCTCAAAAGTCGCATCCCCCAAGTTAAGTTGTGGACCCATGGCGACATAGTCAGCCGATGGCATAGAGTACTCAAAGATGGTCTTTTGGGCCATAGCTTCCTTAACTAGTGTGGAGCTTCCTTCCTTGAACGGATTCTAGTTTGAGATGAACCTCTAAGGTGGAACTTGACGGTATCTAGTTCTCTTCAACAATTGCTTAGGATTTTCAAGGAAAGTTTGACGACAATTAGAAACCACTCATGCACCATCTAGTTTCACGATAACATGAAACAAGAACATAGGAAAATTAGAACAAAAGAAAACTAGACTTTCTTAAACGAAGCTATTCACAACATATTGCACATTTTCCATTTATACTATTTTCTTATTCTTAGAAAACTTTTTATGTTATTTTTTGAAGGATCTCGATTAAAGCATCTCACACATTTTTTAAGAAGCTAAAGATGCTGAATGCCTAATGAATTGATGACGTGGAAAAGTCATTGAAGACATGCAAGCACCTAAAGAAAAGGAAAAGAGAAAAGAAAGAAGTTTCAAAGCAATCGAAGGAGCAGAATAACATGTATATTAAATATACTCAACTATTTGGGGAAGTGTCGTATAGGTGTAAAGGTGAGGGGTAAGCCCCTAACACTAATTCATAACTAGACTGATAGTAGACTCTGGATAAACTTTTATTAAAATTCCTAGGCTGACGCTTTCCCCAGCACTAGTGCTAGAAATGCTTGTTACAATTCTTTGCATCGCTACTAAGAATAGAGTTTTAAATCTATCCTCGGCAATGGCGCCAGAATGCTTGTTGACAATTCTTAGCATCGCTACTAAAAATAGAGATTTAAATCTATCCCCAGTAATGGTGCCAGAAATGCTTGTTTGTAATTCTTAATGTCGCTACCAAAGATTGACAACAATGCGATAAAGCCTATGTGGTATTTCTTATATCTATTAAATTATTCCTCAAGCGCACAAAATGTACCGATGTAGCACTTCACCGAGGATGAGTATTCCAAGGTATCGTTATTTGTTTTATCCCAAGGTAAAGTGGTAGGTATGAATATTTAATAAAAAGGAAGAGAGTTCCTTATATCTACTACAATCTAGTATCAACTAGTGTAAAAGGGAGGTAAATGAATTATAGAAAGGATAGGTAAATGAAATAGCAAAGAGTCTAATCTAAAGATAACTAGTAGAGTGTTAGCTAGGTAGGAGGACAACGAGCGAGTAAAGGACTCCTATGTATCTAACTTTACTTCTATGAACTTAATCTTAACAGATAGATGACGTAACTAGACTGGTGCCTTACTACTTGCATGAGAGCGATAGCTGAGACACTAGAAGACAGAACCTCTACTAAAGTGACTACTTGGCTTATGGATGTCTTGCCTTTTAAGAACTGACCCGAACATGGTGGGAAACCTATAAAGTTGGGTAAGACCTGTCACTTCTTACCAGCGTCCACGAATTGTCTGTGTGGACCAGTGACACCAAAAGTAGGACTAAGTCAGAGCACCACGCTCACACTTACTCTCATAACTCTAGCTAACGTGCAGATAGCTAAAGCTCCTATGTAGACATAGGATGATGATGCACACACAAGGAGTTGTTATAGGAAACCAATCTAACTAGGACAACTATATTGCTAAGACAAGTGCACAACAAGACTATAATGAATAATACACTTGCACTAAGTAAATACTAAGTAAACACTAAGTAAAGTAAAGTAAGAATAATATATTAACAAAGGAAAAGTCTCACAATAGAGAAAAGGTACAAGAGCTATACCAGACTCTCTAGAAGACGACTCCGGAGACCCCGAGCTTTGCTCAACTTGACTCTAACTCTCAGTCTAGACTAACTACTACTACTCTTGCTTCTTGATCTCCCAAGATATGAATATTGGAGACTTGAGGACATAGATATTGGATGGTTAGAGATTATTTTCATGGGTAGAGGCAGCCTTGTTTTATAGGGGAAGGAGAGGGGGTGCCACGTCAGTGATCCGTGTGCTCCATGCCTCTCCACCTTTGGATGAACCGACCTCCAAACCACCTCAGATGGATGGCAGCAATGAAACCAACACATGGGAAGCATGCTCAAGTCGATGGAGAGCCAACTGACCTAGCTGCCCACCAAGGGGGGTCGGCCAACCCCCCTACGATAGGTGGGCCCAGCCATGTTCTTCTAGATGGTGTCCCCATTTGTCATATGGAGTGGTTCGATCTTTTGCCAAATGCTTGTTATGTTACTTGCTTCCTTGTGGGCCTATGGATCCATGTGCAATGATCTTTTGCCGTTGGATGAAAACACAAGTTGATCTGACGGTTGAGTTGTACTCTAGGGACCTTGGCATGGATCATACTCAAAGCTCAAACCAGGGTGAGCCTAGTGATGGGTCATCCAACCCCACCTTTGTGGGTCCCTTGGAGCTATATTTTGTGTTTCCTAAAATCAAAAGCTAAGAGTACAAGTGGAACTAGTTATTGATAAAATATGCTCATGTTATGCTATTCTTCCTTGAAACCAAGCCATGTTGATAGTGTTTTGAGTGTGGATTTCTATGGTATATCCACCGCCAACAACCAATCATGTCTGTAGTAGTATCCTAACTACAAATGTATGTATGGTACACATGTTGCTACGATGATCATTCAGACAGATGTGTTTAATAATCACGTCTGTTGTAGCATCCTAACTACAGACATGTGTAGAGTACACATGTCTGTAATATGGTCATTCAAACAGACATATTTACCGATGTTATGTCTATAGTAGTATCCTTATTACTATAGACTCATGGAGAGTACACGCATCATAACTATGGTTCTTCACGCAGACATGTCTTAATATTGTTTGAGACATGTCTCTAGCAAACAGCTTACACAGCAGCATGTTAGCAACATGTGTATGTAGTAATGTGATTATTATGGACAAGTAGTTTGCACATCAATAGTAAGTCTTATTATAGACATGTGGCAAACACATACAAGCACATCTGTGATGTGCTTGGACGTGCATTTGTGAAATACTTTTTTACGTAGTGAGACGAAATGCCTTTGCCATATCGGGTGTTGATATAATGCCCAGCTAGTGCACAAGAACCGTCTCCTCAACAGACTAAATAATCTAGCATCTAATAAGTAAGAATTGTGTACAAGTATACAACTCCTCATGACTAGACCAAAATTAAAGGCCGTTTACTTCACCATTTGTGCTTTAACCTAGGTTTTTTTATATGAGTCATTGTCGGGTTGTGACTTTTAAAAGATCCTAATGGTTAGATGGGGGTAAATAGCCTAATAAAATTTTCTACAACAACAATAAAAGCATTTGATTAGTATATAAGATGGCGAAGGGAATTTAACACTAGCCCTACAAGGGTGATCCAAGCCTCCTACCCAATCTAGTTTCTATAGTCTCTAAGAAAGCACACCAAGACTATGTCACTACATACCCCTAGACAAAAAGCTAACCTAAGCAAGGGCATGACACAAACTAGCTAGCAAAGTAATGCTAAGAAGCGTTAGGATTGATATACCAAGGAATAGAGAAATGATCCAATCAATCACAATATGAGTGAATACTAAAGAAGACCAATCACCTTGGAGTCAATGATTGATACAATAATTTTTTTACTGAGGTTCACTTGCTTGCCAGCAAGCTAGTCCTTATTGTGGTGATACACTCATTTAGAGGTTCACGAACTAATTGGTATCACACACTGAACCCTCACTAGGGTGCTGCACAACCAACACAAGATGTCCCACACAATCACCATGATTAGAGCCGAAGACAATTACCAACCTTCACTCGACGATCCTCATTGCACCAAGCCATCTGAGGGTCGGCAAACACCAAGAGTAACAAGCGAATCCTACAGTAAAATACAATCACCAAGTGCCTCTAGAGGCAATACACTTGGATGCTCTCCCAATCTCACAAAGATGAAGAATCAATGATGCAATTGAGTGAAAGTGTGTTAGCTAGACTCGCAGGTTTGCTATGTCAATGAAAATGACCAAGAAGGTGAGCCCAAACCGGCCAACATCTATTTATAGATTCCCCAAACAAATAGAGCCATTGGCTCTCTCACTGCATAGGAATCAGGGGCGTCGGACACTCCGAAGGTTCGCCATCAGACGATGGCACCCAACATCCGACGCACAGATGGTGGCCACATGCCTCTCTTTTGAATCTCATGAATCAATCTCCAACGGTCACAAAGATAGCACTACATGCGATCAAGGCACATCGGATACGTCAGATAGATAGCACCGGACGCCAACGCCTCAGTGTCAAATGCAACTCAGAGAGGTACGAAAACTTGAAATTGTCCATCAGACGCGTGAAAGGTCCTAATATGGCTAGAGGGGGTGAATAGCCTATTTTAAAATTCTACAAACTCACTAGAGCAAGAGGTTAGTAAATAACAAAGCAAAGCTTTTGCTCTAGCTCTAATGGGGTGTTTGCAAGCCACCTATCCAACAATTCTAGTTGATATGATCACTAGGCACACAAGAGCTATGTCTCTACTTACACTAGAGAGCTACCTAAAGTTTCTATACTAGTAAGTAAGCTACTCTAGTTTGCAGGAATGTAAAAGAGAGGGTTTGATCTTTATACCACCGCGTAGAGGGGTTAAAGCAATCACAATATATGAACAACCAAGCACCAAGAGAATACCAATCAAACTCAATTGAGACACCGATTTTCCTCTCGAGGTTCACGTGCTTGCCAGCACACTATGTCCCCATTGTGACAACCAACACTTCATGGTCCGACGGTTAATTGGGATTCCACACCCAAGCTCACCACGAGCACCGCAAGGACCTACCACAAGTGAGGTAGCTCAATGACACACGCAATCCACTAATGGTTGCCTTTGGCTCTCCACCAGGTCGGCACAAACCCCTCACAATCACTAGGAGATGGCCACGAACAATCACCAACTCATGCCAATTCTCTTCTACTGCTCCAAGCCGTCTAGGTGGCGGCAACCACCAAGAGTAACAAGAAAACCGCAGCCAAAACGATTCCCAAGTGCAACTAGATGCAATCACTCAAGCAAATGCACTTAGAATCACTCCTAATCTCACAAAGATGTTTAATCTATGAAGAAGATGAGTGGGACGTGTTTGCTTAGGCTCATAAGGATGTCAAGTATGCTAGAATGCCAAGAGCGTGAGCCCTAAGCCTGCCAACAAATATTTATAATCCCCTCAAACAAATAGAGTCGTTGGCTCTTTTACTGGTGTTGACGGTCGATAATGTCAACTTTTATTATAACTTTAAACCTTAAGGAGAACATGAATACACACTAGTATAGGGTTTAAACTAACAATTTCCACGAGTTTTGTATATTCTATATTTTTTAAGGTGAATTTCAGGAAAGTTGAAAAGAGGGACTCTAAAGCAAAACAAACACGGAAATGTATCCGCCACGGGAAACAGCACGAGAGGATTCAAGAACACTCTAGAAGACACCCGACGTGAGGGGGGAGCCAGCGGCCGCCAAGTGGGGCCGGCTGGCCCCACCCTAGGGCCGGTCGGCGCCCCCCTATAGGGTTTCGCTCCCCCCTTCTAGAAGCTTCCTCCACCGCCTTTGAGGAGTCATCTCGGCCCTTGGTTAAGTCGGTTTGATCCGACGGTGCACGCGAATCCCACCGGACAATAAATACGTGGGCAGACCCCCCTAGAGAAGCACCTCATTATTCATCAAGGCCTGAAGCCATCAAGCATCAAGCGCCTTTAAGTTCATTAAGAGCTTTCTAGTTCATAGTTCTAGTGAGTTAGATTAGAAGTAGAGGCTAGTTCTTCATCGGGATCTGGAGCCCCTGGCATTGGCCTGGAGCGCAAGAGTTTGGTAATAGATCTAGTTCTTACTTTATAGTATTCAATTGTATATTAAGGAGACTTTATTATTTTTTTATAGATTCATATGTTCTTATTACTTTAGTCATTGTCTACTTTGATTATATGTCTAGGATAGTTGGTTTGATCTTATTGTATTCATGTAATTGCTCATATAGCGTTTACCTAATCGATCGTTGGGTAGATGATAGACAATATATAGACGTGGTGTCTAGATATCATGTTTGTCTGTGAGTGCCCCCTGACGTGTCGGGTCGTGTGGTAGTCCGCGTAGGTGACCGTACGTAGGGCTAGCATGGGCGCGGTCACGAAGGAAGTGACAGTTGCGTCTTAAAACCCTCATTAGATGATGTTGTTGACACTTGCTAACACCACTTGAATACTAGGTTGTCATCCCCAGCATGGCACTAGAGTGTACTATGGTATTTATACGCACACAGATAAATCCGCAAGTGCACGGATACCGTTGTAGCTTTTACCCAGTTAAAGGTTTTATCGTATCCACAGGAAAACGGGAGAACTGATCTACGCACTAACTTAACCTAGATTGATAGGTAGGTGTAAATAGGAAAGATGGTAGAATTGAATAAGAACAATATTAAAGGTAAGATAACAATGGGTGATAATATGGGAATAGAGAGTAGAGCAATCTAGTATATGGGCGATGGTAGGAGAGTAGAGAGGATAACTATTGTTTCTCTACTTCAAAGGGGTATGTCTATGTCTGGGACGAACCACGTGATAAGAATACACCACAAAGGATGCTTATCCATAGGCCGATAAACCCTACCAATCCTGCTAACGGGAGGTGGACTACAGTGGACCAACGTAACTGTCACCTACGCGGCCTACCACACGATCCGGCTAGACATGGGATATCCACAAGTAATCTAAGTCTAAGCACCACGCTTACACCTATACTACAATTCTCACCTATAGCGTCCTATAGATTAAAGTACTCAAAAGAGTTGTGCACCAGAACATACATGGATAGTAATTGCATAATGAAATAGAAGTAGATTACCAGAGTCATCCCATGAGCAAGCTTGATTAGAGCTTGATCATGGCGAAGTACAACCGAAGGAAGAACCGACAGGCCGGCCTCTCCTCCAATCCTCCATCGCTCTCCATCTCGCTACTATCTAGATCTACTCTAGTTTAGAGAAGAGAGGAGAGCTCTCATCTCCAAACCCTAGCTTTTGCTCTGTCTATGAATAATGAATAGGGATCAAGGGATGCCTCCTCCAGGGGCCAGGTGTGGGGGTATAAACCCCTATACCCTTACGGCTAGACTTGGGCCAGGAGGCTTGGCCCATTACAAAACGAGTTCGAAGCTTGATCCGACCGCTCAGAGTTTTGCGCAAGGAAACAAGACGTAGAGATCAAGCAGGATTCTAGTCGGTTAGAATAGGAATTGATATCAGACTATCTATGGCAATTGTAACCGACTAGGATTAGTTTCTAGATTTGTAACCCTGCCCTCCGGACTATATAAGGAGAGGCAAGGGCCCCCCCTAGGACAGATCATTACTTTCTCAATACAAATCAATACAATCATACGCAGGACGTAGGTATTACGCCAACTCGGCGGCCGAACCTGGATAAAAAGCTTGTCCGTGTCTTGCGTCACCATCGAGTTCATAGTTTACGCACCGTCTACCGATAAACTACTACCGTGGGTATACCCCAAGGTAGACTGTCGACCAGCTTTCGTCGACAGTGGCGCGCCAGGTAGGGGGTGTGCGTACAACTTCTCCGGCGAACAAGATGGTCATCGTTCCAGCTTCCACGGCCGTGCCTGAAGGCCTCACGTTCACCGTCGGCCAGATCACGTGGACGACGCACGGCGGCGGTCTCACGACCACGGTTTCGGAAGGAACCCAGATCCAATCTGGGATGACGGCGGCATCGGCTCCGACCACACGGATGCTAGCACCAAGCACCCGACCACCACTCCCGCGCTACAAGGGAAAGAAGATCGACGGCTCGGATCTTCTCCGAGCACTTGATCGCGCTGATTCCAAGCTTCTCGAAGCTTCCCAACTAGTAGATGGGATCTCGCGTCAACCTGATCAAGCCACACCAATGGATTTTTTCAACTCCTACCGGCCAACTCGTGTCGTCACACACGAACAGCTGGGCACATCTCTGACGATAACCTCCACCCCCTCGGGACGGTCCGTCAAGATCAAGGCTGATCCGGAGGAAGGTTATCCTTGTGGTCTGAACAACTCGGCTTCTCTCTACTCACGGCACATCCAATCCCTTTTTAACGAGGTGGGTTGGCTGCCAAAGTGGAACGGTCGACCAGCTCGTCACTACGTCAACATGGTGACGATCCAAGAACTACGGGACGGCCAGGCTTCCAGTACAAATTCGAGCACTGGTTCCGTTCCCACTGAAGTCATAAACTCCGAGGACGAGGACTACGACCTGGATTTGCCTCCATATCCTCCGGGTTTCTCTCGTTTCCCGATCTTCCCACCCCGGCGAGGAGACATCATTTTCAACGTCAGCGCCGACGAGCCGGCTGTTGATGGAGAAACAGACGAGCAGAGGCAGCTCCGCGAGCAGCGCAACGCCGACCGCGCCCGACGATGCGTGGACGAGGAACGCCAACTCCCGCCGCATAATCTCAGTGACGCTTTCGACATGGTCGGGGATCAGCCAGTCTACAAAACACCAAGCGCCAATGTGGCCGTCGCCTTGGCCAATTTAGATCGACTCCCTAATACTCCCGAGTGCCAGGGCGTCCGATCCAGCGTTCGAGCACATCTGATCGCCGCGATGGGACAGACAGCCACTCTGCTCAAAAGAGTCCAAGCCGTCTCCTATACAGAGGCCTCCTCCGACCAGACCCACCGCAGCCGGACCTCACCACAGCCCAGCGGGCACCACCGCAACCGTTCCCCCAACAATCATCGGAAAGACTCACGGCGTGGCGATGGCGGTCGGGATGCCGGCGGCCATCGCGAGCAGAATCACGGGCGTGGTCAGGAAGTAAACCAGCATAGGGATCTTCGATACAACATCCCTCCCAAAGACGCCCGAGACCGCATCATCAGGCGCGCCACGGAGAGAGCAGTCCACGAAAACTTGCGTCGTATTGAATATGATGCAACACACGGCCTCCCGGGCCTGAGACAGTTCTCTTCACACCTCCGCCAGGTCGTGTGGCCCCGCAATTTCAAGCTCGAGAAACTCAAAAAATACGACGGCAAGGAAAATCCAGAGAACTGGATCACTCTTTATGAGATCGCCGTCCGATTAGCAGCAGGAGACGAGCACGTCATGGCCAACTACTTCCCAGTAGTCCTCGACCAGGCTGGTCACCAGTGGCTCCTTGGCTTGCCCGAGGACTCTTTCGACTCTTGGGAAGAGCTACGCCAGGCTTTCATCGACAACTTCATCGCCACATGCGAGCAGCCTGGGAAGAAGTACGACCTCAAAAGGATAAGGGACAGGAAAAACGAGCCTCTGCGCGATTACATCCGACGATTCTCGGATATGCGCCTTAAGATCCCGAAGATTTCCCACGACGAGGCCATATCTGCTTTCATCAAGGGGCTGCGCTTCCATGAAGCACTGAGGAACAAGCTATTGCGCAAAAGGCCAACAATGATGGCCGAGCTCCTCAACACGGCTAAAAATTACGCCGACGCCGACGACGCAGAAAAACTCATCCGGGACGATGCGAGAGGTCCCGATCGGCCTCCTCGGCGAGATGATAGTCGTGGTCGCTTCGACAACAGGAACCACCGTCGCCCCGACAATCGCGATCACAGAGAAGGTTGGGACAGGCGGCGCGACAATCGCGACGATTTCAGAGGAAAGCGCCCCCGTGACCACGACCACAAAGTGAATACAGTCAAGCGCCCCAACAGGCGGTGGGACTACCAAGAAGACTACAACAAGACGTTGAAGGGACTATGCCAACTGCATCCAAAGTCCAGCCATACCATGGAAGAATGCCACGTCCTCAAAAGCATCTATACGCGGCGGGCTGTTCAAGACGACCCCGCCAAGAAAAATGGAAAACAAGACGGGCGCGACCACGAAGACGAGGACGAGGACCAAGATAGGGACCCACGACACCAATATGTCAGTCTCACCGATGTGGTCCACTCCATCTTCGGGGGCAAGGTCTCCATCGAATCTAAGCGAGAAAGAAAGCTCTTAAAGAGAGCCTGCCTCAACATAGACAACACGGATGGCCTGATCGCAGACCTGAAATTTCCCCCCTGGTCACACAGGGAAATCTCCTTCAGCAGGAAGGATCAGTGGGCCGCTATCCCAGAACCAGGTCGTTTCTCTCTAATCTTGGACCCTTGCATCAACAGCATCAGATTCGAGTGAGTGCTCGTGGACGGAGGAAGTTCCATTGACATCCTCTTCCGCAACAGCCTGCCCGCTCTCAAGATATCTCTAGCACAGCTAAAACCCTACGATGCTCAATTCTGGGGAGTCCTGCAAGGTCAAAGTTCAGTGCCCCTCGGACAGATAACACTGCCTGTCCAATTCGGCACGTCCGACCACTTTCGAACAGAGTTCGTCAACTTTGTGGTCGCTGACTTTGATGGGACTTACCATGCTATACTGGGCCGACCATCGCTGACAAAGTTCATGGCAGTCCCACATTACTCATACCTGGTCCTCAAAATGCCTACGGAGAAGGGCGTCCTAACCGTCAGAGGCAATGTCTACACTGCATATACTTGCGAGGAGGAGAGCTTCAAGATCACTGAAGCAACTGATCTCTCAATTCGCATGGCAGAAACAGCAACCCAAGCTGCACAGCTACCTCCCGACCAGCTCCGACTACCCGAACAGGAGACCTCCAGGAAGAATTCAAAATCCAAGGAGTACAAGGAAGTACAGCTGGTCGAAGGCAGCCCCGAGAAGACGGCCCTCATCGGGGCCAACTTGGACCCTAAATAGGAAGACGCGCTCGTCAGGTTTCTAAGGGACAACCTAAGCGTTTTCGCATGGAAACCTGCAGACATGCCCGGCGTCCCATGAAACCTGATCGAGCACTCCTTAAATGTCTCGAAGACCGCAAGACCCATCAAGCAAAAGCTGCGACGGTTCGCTCGTGACAAAAAGGAGGCTATTAGGACAGAAATAACATGGCTTCTAGCAGCTGGATTCATAAAAGAAGTGTCTCATCCCGATTGGCTCGCCAATCCGGTTCTTGTATGAAAAAAGAATAATGAATGGAGAATGTGCGTTGATTACACTGATCTCAATAAACATTGTCCTAAAGATCCTTTTGGTCTCCCTCACATCGACGAGGTGGTCGACTCAACGGCCGGATGCGAACTCCTCTCTTTTCTAGACTACTACTCTGGTTATCACCAGATCTCGCTAAAGGAAGACGATCAGATCAAAACGTCTTTCATCACTCCTTTCGGCGCATACTGCTACACGACCATGTCCTTCGGACTCAAAAACGCCGGGGCCACCTATCAAAGGGCCATCCAGCATTGCCTCCACGACAAGATTCGTGATGACCTCGTCGAGGCTTATGTAGACGATGTCGTCGTCAAAACAAGGGACGCAAGCACCCTAAATGACGACTTAGACCGAACCTTCAAGGCACTAAACAAATATAAGTGGAAGCTCAACCCCAAAAAGTGCATCTTTGGGGTCCCCTCCGGTCTACTACTCGGCAACGTCGTCAGCCGCGACGGCATACGACCGAATCCCTCAAAAGTCAAAGCAGTGCTCGATATGCGACCACCCAAGAATGTCAAGGACATTCAGAAGCTTACCAGATGTATGGCCGCCCTCAGTCGCTTCATCTCCAGACTAGGAGAAAAAGGCCTCCCCTTCTTCAAACTCTTGAAGGCGTCGGAAAAATTCTCCTGGACAGAGGAAGCTGACGCTGCGTTCACCCAGCTCAAGACTTTCCTCACCTCATCACCTGTTCTAACAGCGCCTCAGCCCAATGAGGACCTATTCCTTTACATTGCGGCAACCGACAGGGTTGTCTCCACGGCAATAGTGGTCGAGCGAGACGAGTCAGGCCATGTCTACAAGGTCCAGAGACCCGTTTATTTCATAAGCGAAGTCTTAAACGAGTCCAAGGCCAGATATCCGCAAATACAGAAGCTCATATATGCCATTCTAATAACGTCAAGGAAGCTAAAGCACTACTTCGACGGCCATCAAGTCTTGGTAACCACCAGTTTCCCTCTTGGGGATATTCTGCGCAATAAAGACGCCAACGGCAGAATAGTAAAATGGGCAATGGAATTATGCCCATTCTCCCTGGATTTCCAGAGCCGCACCACAGTCAAGTCTCAGGCCCTGGTCGATTTCATCGCAGAGTGGACGGATCTCAACGAGCCTCCCGTCTCTGACGTCTCCGACCACTGGTCAATGTTCTTCGACGGGTCCTTGAACATCAACGGTGCCGGCGTCGAGATACTTTTCGTGTCGTCTAACAAGGACAAACTGCGCTACGTCCTTAGGATCCTTTTTCCGGCATCGAATAACGTCACCGAGTACGAAGCATGCCTGCAAGGCATACGACTAGCTATTGAGTTGGGAGTCAAACGCCTCTACGTCTATGGCGACTCCGCTTTAGTTATCGACCAGCTCAACAAGGAATGGGACACAACCCACGAGAAGATGGATCTCTACTGCAAAGAAATCCGCAAATGGGAATCCAAATTCTATGGGATAGAGTACATCCATGTGGTCCGGGATAAAAACCAGGTAGCGGATGCGTTGTCAAAGTTAGGGTCATCTCAGGCCCAGATCCCACGAGGTGTTTTCGTCCAGGACATCCATGAGCCAAGTGTGGGCACAGACCTGGTCGAAAAGCAACCCATTGAGGCAATGCTCATAGACGACGCTACTCCGACAACCAGTAGCTGTGATTGGCGCACCCCGTTCATCAGATATATATCGGACGGGTCAGGCCTTCAGGATAAAACAGAGAACGAGCGCCTCATTCGACGATCAAAGAATTACATACTGGTGGACAACAAACTTATGCGAAAAAATGCAAGTTCTGAAGTGCTGCTCAAATGCATATCCCAAGATGATGGCATCAAGCTCCTAGACGACATACATGCCGGATCCTGCGGCAACCATGCTGCCTCCAGAATGCTGGTCGGAAAGGCTTTCCGAGCAGGTTTTTACTGGCCAACTGCGGTCACCGACGCAGAAAAACTGGTCCAACATTGTGAGGGATGTCAGTTCTTCGCCAAAAGGACCCACGTGCCTGCTCATGAGATTCAAACTATCCCATCATCCTGGCCTTTCGCCTGCTGGGGTCTCGACATGATCGGGCCATTCAAACCGGCTCCCGGCAACTTCAAGTTCGTCTTCGTATTAATCGACAAGTTCTCAAAGTGGATTGAATACATGCCACTGGTCAAAGCAACCTCCGAGAAGGCTGTGGAGTTCCTCAATCAAATCATACATAGATTCGGGATCCCAAATAGTATAATCACTGACCTGGGTACTCAGTTCACTGGCACCACATTTTGGGACTTCTGCGATGACAGAGGCATAGTCATAAAATACGTGTCAGTAGCTCACCCACGAGCAAATGGCCAAGTCGAGCATGCGAACGGAATGATCATTGACGCCCTAAAGAAAAGGTTGTACACCGAGAATGACAGAGCACCTGGTCGATGGATGAAAGAGTTGCCGGCCGTGGTCTGGGGTCTCCGAACGCAGGCTAGTCGGAACACCGGGGCGTCACCCTACTTCATGGTTTACGGCACCGAGGCAGTACTACCGTCTGATATAACCTTCGGGACTCCAAGAGTCGAAAACTTCGACCAGTCAATGGCGGACAACACCAGGGAACTCAAAATCAATTGCATGGAAGAAAAGCGTCTAAATTCGTGCCTTCGAACAGCAAGGTATCTCGCAGCCATCAGACGGTACCACAACAGGAACGTCAAGGACCGTTCTTTTGTGGTCGGCGATCTGGTACTCAGGTGGAAAACAAACCAGGAAGGAATGCACAAGCTATCCACTCCCTGGGAAGGACCCTTTGTGGTCGCCGAGTCACACGTCCCACATCCTACAGATTGGCGTATCCAGACGGGACACGTGTGCCTAACTCTTGGCACATAGATAAACTGCGCCATTTTTATCTATAAGTTTCAATAACTTTTGCTTGTAAGTTTCTTATAATTGGCAATAATAAAAGTTTTCCTTTTTGGCTATACTTTGTTCACACGCAGAGCTTTCGACGAGAGCAACAATGTCCTCTGCGATGGAAATTCTTAACGACTATCAGTCAAACAGAGCGATACATCACTCAGATAACTTTACAGCGCTCAAAATAGTGGCCATGGCAAAATCAAACTTTATTACAAACTTTACATACAAAGTTTACAATAAACACCCTGACAGGCGGTCACTAGTCTACTCCTACAGACTGCTCGGGCTGATCACCCGCCTGGCCTTGCTGCCCGGACGAAGGGGTCGGGGCCACCGGTGCCTGGCTGGTCGAGACCGCAGGCGTCGACCGCCCATCTCCGGCAATAGATGCCCCCGACAACTTCCTGGCCGACCTGTCTGAACCCGGCTGGTCGGGGGGAGTGGCTGTTCCGCATAGATTGATGTCGCCGATCACCGTCGACGACAAGTCCAACAGACCGGCCCGAAGCTCGTCCGCCTCCTGCGGGCCGACTTCCTTGGGGTACCCCTTCTCCAGCCTGGACAAGTCGACCAGGGGGTAGTGGGCGCGCACCATGCTAAGGACAGGCGCGCCAGCGAACTCCCCGATGTCCTTCACGAACTGCTGGAGCCAATCCCATGCCCGTTGCGCCTTTTCGACTGGCGTCAGTCTCGACGCGCGGGGCTGGCTTTCTGGAAGCTCGGGGCTGATCAAGTCTAGGACCGGGGCCACTCCTTTCCAAAGCCTAATACAATTAGTCTTCCAGGAGTCCCGATCCTTGACCAGCTCATCTAAGTGCTTCTTGGTATTCACCTTGAGCACTACAAAACAAGCAAGAGGTTAGTCTAAGCATAACGAAAGGAACGTTGAGCGGCAAATAACGGGGGCGGCACAGTTATTACCAGACAACTCCTGGTTCCTCTGGCCTAGCTCCTCCCCTGCTCGGCGCCCGGCCTCCAGCGCCCCGGCAAGCTCTTGCCCGAGCTGCCCTTTCTCTTGTCGGAGGCGCGCAACCTCCTCCTCCAAGTCTACAAGCACACTTTCCTGGTCAAACAGATCTAATCACAAGGCTATATGCAGCTGCTCAGAATGCACAACTGACCTGTCCTCTGCCGATACTGATCGGCTAAACGTCGAGTAAGCTCGAGACGGCACTCTTCCTGAGCACTCATCTCGGCCACCTTCTCACCAACTTCGGACCGCAGCCGGTCCACCTCCGTGGACAAGGCCTTGTTCTCGGCCATAATGCCCTCGATTTGGTCAAAGCACCGTTTCTGGTACTTCGCCGTTTTCATCGCGCCCTGCAAGGAAGCACATATGTTGAACACAGGAGCACTACACATAATTGTTGAGCACTACACAGGACCACCTACCTTGACCTCATCCACAAGACGCTTGGCTGCGCGTTCCACCCTCATGGCCTCCTCCGTCTCCGCGAGCTCCTCGTGTCCAATAAAGTGGTCCCCGCGTTGGCGCCACACGTAGATGTGCTGGCGGCCGTCACGGGGACGACCCTGGACCTCCTCCACGTCGTCGTCAGAGGCCACTTGGGGCTCCTCGTTTGCCGCACTACCTCCGGCCGCGGTCGTGGGCATCACTGGCCCCTGGTCCAGGCGAGGGGAGCCCACGGGCGAGGAGGCTCCTGCTCGGGGCGGTGTTGGGACCCCCCCTCTCCGGCCGGAGGAGTCGGGACTCTGCCTTCTTCCTCCGCAACAGTACTCGGGGGAGGGGTCCTCGCTGCCTCTTCATCCCTCGGCGGAGTGCTTGCCGTGGCACTCGCCGGGGCAGGTTGTCCCTCGGCGCCTGTAGCAGCGACCGCCGCCGCAGGCTGCTCTGTGGCCTGTGGCGCGGCGTCTTCAACGGCGGCAGCAGGCTCGGCCGTCCACTGCTCCGCGACTTGGTCGGGGTTGACGTCCGACGCCGCGCTAAACAACAAAGTGACATTTTCAACAACAACAAAAAAAAATGTCGAAGTACAAAAGTTGAACACTTACAGGTCTGATCGACGGTGGGTTGCTGTGAACCTCCTCCTGGCCCTGCTGGTCGGTGCCTGTGCTCCCGTTTCTGCGACGCGCGGTGCAGGAGGGTCACGGGCCACCCGGTCAGTGGTGGCCGGCGCATTGTCCGGACGACTACGAGGCCTTCGGACCAACGACGGTGCGGCCTCCTCCTCCTCATCGTCATCGTCGGTAATCCAGACGAGCCGACGGCGCTTTGGCGCCTGGCTGCTCTCTGCTGGCAGCGTCGGCGCAGGTGAAGGTCTGCTGCCAATGGCCTCTTCCCAGCCACCCTGTCCTCGGTGGTCGGGGCGAGATGGGCCTGCTCCTCCTCACTGCTGGTGTACCGAGCACACCGAGCAGCGTCATCCTCCGGCGGATCCTCCCCTGCGGGGTTCTCCATTCCAGGTGCCAGTGATACATACACCGTGCACCTGTCAACGTCTCCGATCTACAACAGTAACAAAGACAAGTCAGCAGCCGGATAGAACAAAAACCAAGGAGGCACAATCAGTAAGTAACATTATCTTAGGGGCTGGTCGCCCCAGCTTGAAAGCCTGCACCCGATCACTACCACAGATGAAGCTCCCGTCAGCAAAGTTGAACAGCTCGTTCAACAACTGCTGCACCTCCGCCTTCTCCAAGATCTCAGGCGTCATCCTGGTCGGGTCTTGGCTTCCAGCGTACTCGTATGCCGAGTGCACCCTCTTCTGGCAGGGCATCACCCAACGACAAATGAAGTTGCCGACCACCCCTAGCCCGTCCAAGCGCGACCAGTCGATCAGCTTCATCAGATCCGCTACTTGGCCGGTGAACTCAGGGCGGTCGGTCCAACTAACTCTCTTCTCGGGGATGTACCCCACGTCGCAGAACGTGGAGCTGCCTAGATCTTCCCTGACGTAAAACCACTTCCTGTACCATTCGGTGAGGAAAGTGTTCCATGGGCAGCTTAGGTACCGGTTCTTCATCCCGTCACGAAGATTGAGGTATACTCCACCTGCAATCTTGGAGCCTCCAACCGCTCCTTTCTTCCTTAAACAGAAAAGATAGCGAAAAAGATCGAAGTGCAGCTCTATGCCAACATAGGCCTCGCACAGATGAATGAAGGTGGAGATGAGAAGGATTGAGTTCGGGTGCAGAATGCAAATCCCGATCTCATAGTACAAGAGAAGCCCCTGAAGAAAAGGATGGACAGGAACCCCAAAACCCCTCTTAAGAAAATCTTCGAACACTACGATCTCACCGGCGCGGGGGTCGGGGTAGCTCTCCCCCTCTGGCGCCCTCCAGCCGCCGAGCTCTGGGCTGTGCAGTAGCCCCATATCGACGAGGTCACCGAGGGACTTCACAGTGCTGCGGGATTTCTTCCATTCCTTGGCCATCAGCTCGGCCCTCTTCTTGGAGTCGCTCTTCGCCATTGGAGATGCGGGAGTGATTGTGAGCTAGGAGGGTGCAGATAGTTGTATAAGGCAAGAGCAGAAAGCTTGAAGGCAATGGCAGGGTAAGCAATGAGGGGGCACTGTTAGGTTTTTATAAACCACAACTCCACCCCTCCCACTTCCCGCATCCTTGGGAAGTGGGCGGGCCCAACAGTGGACGCGGCGTTTCGGTTTTCAATAATTATCGGCAGTTAATACGGTGGCCTTTTTGCATAATTAATGGTTTCCTTTTCTCAAACCGCACAAAGGGCGGCTACACAGTTACCGGGCGCACCTTTTCATGCAACCATCTGACAGCGCGTCAGGAGGTCTCGTCACATCGCCCATTTATGAGATGATACGTTTTTCAAAATAACTGACTAAAATTGGTGGCGAATCAAACGCTCCTGGGAACTACGCCGACCACCGAGCACTATGGGCTCGGGGACTGGTCGCCCATTTTTACATATATTAAAATCTGGGGACTGCACCGACCACCGAGCACTGCATGCTCGGGGACTGGTCATCAAGTCTGCCAGCTTGGAAAACTGGGGACTGCACCGACCACCGAGCACTGTATGCTCGGGGACTGGTCGCCCAGTCTCCTAGCTTTAAGACTTGGGGACTGCACCGACCACCGAGCACTGTATGCTCGGGGACTGGTCGTCCAGTCTAATAGTTTGGAAATCTGGATACAGCACCAACCGCCGAGCACTACACGCTCGGGGACTGATTGATAAGTCTATCTGATGACAAATGGGCATGAGATCCTCGGGGACTGTTTTTCTCAGTTACATATGAATTGGACTCATATACAACTGAGGAGTAATTTTATTTTTTAGACCTTGCTACAAGGCTCATACTTCGCCTTCCAGCAAGCTCGGGGACTACATCGGTACGATGCATCTGGCGATGCATCTTAGTTTTGGAATTTCTATTAAGACTTTTTTGACCCTGGCACCACGTGCCTGTGTCACCTACTACCAGGCTCGGGGACTAAGTGGGCACACTTCACCTTGCGGTGAATATGCTTGCTTTCTGAAATGCTATACTTTTCAGAAAAGTAAAGTGGGCACACTTCACCAAGAAAGAAATCTTTTTTGCTTAAGAGCACCATGTATTCTTCGAACAACCTGCTTCTTTGATGCCAATATTGGTCGACTAGCTTTGAAGTTGGTCAAAATGTCATTACAGCTGTTCAGGCAACTTTCCTGCTTGTTGAAGACATCAAGTTACTCTGGTCAAAGAAGCTCAAGAAGCCGTGTTACTTCACAATACAAGGTGCTCGGGGACTAGCTGTGGGCGTATAAACCCCTATACCCGTACGGCTAGACTTGGGCCAGGAGGCTTGGCCCATTACGAAATGAGTTCGAAGCTTGATCCGACCGCTTAGAGTTTCGCGCAAGGAAACAAGACGTAGAGATCAAACAGGATTCTAGTCGGTTAGAATAGGAATTGATATCAGACTATCTATGGCAATTGTAACCGACTAGGATTAGTTTCCAGATCTGTAACCCTGCCCTCCGGACTATATAAGGAGAGGCAAGGGACCCCCTAGGACAGATCATTACTTTCTGAACACAAATAAATACAATCAGACGTAGGACGTAGGTATTACGCCAACTCGGCGGCCGAACCTGGATAAAAAGCTTGTCCATGTCTTGCGTCCCCATTGAGTTCATAGTTTGCGCACCATCTACCGATAAACTACTACCGTGGGTATACCCCAAGGTAGACTGCCGACCAGCTTTCGTTGACACCAGGGGTATGCTTATATAGTCCCGTCAAGTGAATCTGGACCGTCGGATCAAACCGACATTGGTTGAACGGTTATCCTTGATCCTTTAGGTCGGTGGAGCATAATCCGTGAGATTGAACGTGATTGGTGGAAATAGTAGGGCGGGCGCCCAAGGGGGGAGGGCGGTGTTGACGGTCCTTAAGTATCAAATTTAATTATGAAATAAACAAAGAAAAGGATCCAAATGAAATCAACACCCAGACTTAGGGTTTTATCTGACAGAATTCCACGAGTTTTGGTGTTTGTCTATTTCTGTAGGGGGTTATAAGGAATTATGGAAAAAAGGCCCACACGTCGGGTTGACATAGAGATATTAACGTGCCGTGCAATTATTTTACATCTAGAAGAGTCCAGAAGCCACAGGAACGAACGGGAGACCGGACGGGCTCGGGGGCAGGGCGCCCGCCCTGGCCTCTCCACCAATCACAGCCAACTTCGCGGATCATGCTCCACCGACCTAAAGGATCAAGGATAACCATTCAATCAATGTCGGTTTGATCCGACGGCCCATATTCACATGGAAGGACTATATAACCAGACCCCCTGGCCCCTGGAGGAGAGCACCTCTCAACCCTAATTCATTATTCATCAGGGAGAAGAAGCCTCTGATCAAGCCCTAGAGCCACCACATCAATTAGATCTCTACATTAGCATAGCTACATAGGATTAGAACTAGAAGGAGTCAATCTTCGATTGGTTTCCGGATCTATCAAGAGGATTCTTGGTAATTCTCTATTCTTCTTCAATTGTTCATCTTTGTTCTTCAATATTATGAATATGACTTTGTTCTACTTCAATATATTGATTATGACTTTGCTCTACTTGTTTATATTCGCAATTATATTGTTCTTAGTCTATCATAGTTATATACTTGGCTTAGTTAGATTGGAATTATATACATGTTTAGGATCGTATAGCATTTATCCATGTGTATAGTGGGTAAATGATAAACATTGTGTAAGCATGGTGCCTATACCATATTTATCTACGATTGTACCCTATATGCCAGATCGCGGGGTAGTTCGTGGTAGTGACAGCTCCATTGATTCTTATATAGTCCCCCTCTCGTGTATTGGGTTGGCAGAGCAACATTATTACACGGGAGTGATTGCCATGTTTCTCATTTACCTTGATAATATCACTATGCATGGGCGTAGTCCTTTCTTGCAATGATTGCCAAGTATAATTGCACTAACTATGATATGCTAGACTGTATAGTTGAGAATAACTTAGGAAATATTCTTGTAGTTCGTCCTAATTCCATGCTAATGACTTGCTAGAATATCTAATTGAGGTGCTTATCATATTTATATGTTGCTAGTTATGCTGATCAGATTAATTATCTTTGTCACCATTCATACTTTATATATCTTTTATGTGACACTTATCCCTGTATGAAAGAGATAGATAAATACTCTCAATTATACATGCAATGATAGATACTCAATCCTATATTCCATTCTATAATAAACATTGATGATTACTAATCCCTTCCCAGTGGTAAAAATATAAATAACGATACCTGAAATACTTCTCGGTTAAAATGCTACATCGGTATTAATCTGTGCGCTTGCAGATCTCATTTATTATTTATTTAGAAGAGCAATTGCATATTTCAATATCGCGTCTTTCATGTCATGCTGGGGATGACAACTTGGCTTAAGTGGCATGAGGGATAGGTTTGGCATTTTTGGCGCCGTTATCAGAATTAGAAAACTAAGTCTACTTTTGGTAGTGACGTTAAGAATGCCCAACAGGCGGGCGCCCTGCCCCCGGGCCCGATCGTCCTCCTGTTCGTTCCCGTGGCTTCTGGAGTCTTCTAGATGATAGAAAATTGCACGTCACGTTAATATCTCTATGTAAACCCGACATGTGGGCCTTTCCTCCATATTTCCTGATAACCCCCTGCAGAAATAGACAAACACAAAAACTCGTAGAATTCTGTCAGATAAAACCCTAAGTCTAGGTGTTGGTTGCATTTGGATCCTTTTCTTTATTTATTTGATAATTAAATTTGGTACTTAAGGTCCGTCAACAAACTCCCCAAGCTTACCTCTTGCTCGTCCCTGAGCAAGGATGGACTCAAGAGTTTCTGCAATGGTTTCATGCCTTAAAGGTACACATGCGTTCAAACAAGATCTCATCTCTGGGTTAGGGTCAACTGTTAAGATTTAAACTTACTCATTTTTCCTTTCACCATGGGGCTTGCAACCGTCACTTGTGTCTTGAGCAGTTAAAAGATAGAACGGTCAAGTCAAGCGCCATGTCTCTTGTTCTTTGATTAACTATACCTCTGGAGTTTTTGCAGATTTTCCAATAAAACTCAAAGATTCCTTGTATGACTCTCAAATCTCTCTTTTGTGGTATTTCTGGATCCTCACCAAGGCAATGATAATATATGCCTTCTCTCAAAGTATGTGGTATTTGTGGTATGAGGCATAGTGATATTGCTTTCTCTCTCATCCTACTCTAATAAGGCTTTGATATCTTGAGCTCAAAGGTGGGAGATAAAGTATACATACTTACAAGACATTTATTGCATAGTCAAACCATGGATCCAGAGAAATAAGTCAATAAGTCAAATCAAGATGTGCATGTGTGGCGAATGAATGGTGTATGGTGATGATGGTGATAATGGTGAAAACAATGGTGAAAGTCTAATTCTACTTTTGCTCTTTTGTGGGGATACATACCTTTCTTGCACTTTGAAGCTTTTTGAGAGGAATGAGATGCTCTATATTTTCTTTTTTTTCTTTTCTCTCAGGTGGGTATCTTGTACCTCTAATTCTACTGTCGGACACTTGTCCATTTTTACCTCTCGTCTCACTTTTTCTTTTCTTCGAGGTTCCGGGCACTTGCCCCTTTTTATTTCCTCGTTTTCACTTTTTTCAGAGCACTCACCCTCCTGGAATAATGTAGCAAGTGATAGTAACCAAAATATCTCGATCATTTATTTCATGGGGAATAACAGGGTGTCACACCCATATTTTAAGAACAAAATAGGATGCATAAAAGACTCATATGTGCCCCAGAAACAGTCGCACACATAAGTAGACAAATCTCAAATGCACCACTGCAGTGTTTATTATATAGCGGGACAATAATAAATCACATAGTCTCATACAAAGATGATAGCATAAAGTAAACAACGCTCTCGACGGAAGCTCCACATAGGGACACTGTTGACTGGTTGACTCCAAACCTAATACTCATAGCGATAGTCCTCATTCCAATCATCATCATCATTAGCATAACCTGGGGTGTTGGAAAATTGCAAAAGTGAGCACATATCGTACTCAACAAGTATAACAAAAGGTTCATGAGGCTCAAATAGCTGACACTGGTTTGACTGCATTCAGCTTTAATAGTGGATACCATGTTCATAATTAATAGCAAATGTCAAGGTAGCATAAATAATCCATTAACCACATGATCAAGTGTAAGCATAATTAATCTCATAGCATAAACGGTAATCAAATGAACATAACAACTTAACAAGCTCATCGTCGTTGCAGCAAGAACCCCCAAGGCCGCTCATAACCGTGAGCACGGCTAGTATACCAGTTTTAACACTCTGCAGAGGTTGTACATCTTTACCCATGAGTCATGATTTACCCTTTCGCCCGAGCTAGCTAATCTCTTAACCTCCTTCCTAGGGATGTCGGCGGGGATCACTATGAAGCCTTTCAAAAGTTTGTCTAACATGTTAGGGCCACAAGGTTTCCTTTGCGAGCAGATATAGATACCCCCCTTCCGAATGGCACAATGACACGCAGCCTATACACATAGGGACAGGGGCTCGCACTATACCCGTGTCAGTTCAGCCCCTCCACCCTTTCGGGTAACCTCTAACAAGCTAGAAAAGGTCTTCATACTGAGCTAAAGCTAGAGCCATTATAGCCCTCATGGTTGCACTGTTATCCCGGTGATCACTTACAGACAAGATCTCATATAGTTATTTGTCATCTTTTTGCGTTCATTGCATAGCTATTAATCATCTTACAAGATCATGGATTATATCAAGCACTAGCACATCTACACCAAATGCATATCAAGTAAGTAGCAAGGAATCCAGGTAACAATCATTTATGATTTTGCGAAGGTCGACCAGGTGATAGCATGCATATGATATATATGTGTAGTTATAAGTGAATAGGTAACAAGGATGATCCCAAGTTATACTTGCCTTGATCAAAGCTCTCCTGAGCCTGCTGGTCTTCAAAGGCTTGGTCTTGATCACCAACGCACGGCTCACCGTCTATACTCGATCATCAATCAACAGCACGCAATCCAATGTAGACAATCATACACGAAGCAAACATGCTATAATTAGAACATTTCACCAATCAGGGGTAAAAGAAATATAAAAGTTTATGAAAATATTCTACGCAGCGCTACGATCACACAAACGTAAAGTTCACGAAAATCGGAATTGAAACGGAGAAGTTATGCATTTTCCAAGATTTCCTATAGAGAAATAATTAATAAAATGCTACCGCGGAAATAAAAAGTTTCAAAACAGTAAACTAATACTTCTAACATATATAGCTCGTAAATACGAATCTAACGAAATTTGAATGGACAAAAACGGAGTTAAAATGAATATTTTATGAGCAAAACAAAATCAGTGGCAAAAACGTAAATATCTGAAAACGTAAACTGAGTTGAACAAGACAGGAATACGCTTTTAAACTTAGAAAACGTAATCTCTTCCAGGGCGCCAGGGACCGCGGGGTAAATAGCGAATCTTTCCAGGGACTCTTTATGAAGATTCACTGCGAAAAGGTATCTTCTAATCCTGGCCTTGGATCTTCCATCGGACGGCTGACGATCGCCAGGGGGAAACCAGCGGCGGCCGGCCGCCGGAGCACAGGAACGGCGCGGCGGCGCCATGGACAGGCTCCCCGGAGCTTCACGAAACCCGCCCTGCTGTCCGCCCCAAACAAAACCGAGAGCACCGAAACACAGCCAAGCTTCACGCGAGCTCACCTGGGGGAAAACTTTGGCCTGAGAGCGAACCGAGGGCTCGTGGCGCGTGATGGGGCGACTCGACCTAGGCTAGATCCCAACCGGGCTCGCTTAGGGCGTCTAAGGCTTGATTTCGCGGCGCGGTTGAAAGAACGGAGTACGGGGCGAGGCTAGCAACCTTTATAGGGACTCGGTGCAGACGCTTGTCAAGAAATCCCGAGGATCACGGGATCGAGTGCGTCCCGGCCGAGTTCAGGTCGAACCCGTCTGGCGGAAGGGGACGGGCGCCGCCTGGTGGGGCCCTGATGTCGGCGGGTCCAGAGAGAGGAGGGGGAAGCTAGCGCGCGGGTCGGCCAGGCGCTTGGTGGGCCACGCTAGCGGGCCGGGGGAGGAGGAGGCGCGGGGGGTAGCTGGGCTTCGGCCTGGTTCCAGGGAGCTGTCTCCCCTTTTTCTTTTTATTTTTTTTTCAATTCTTTTTCCAAAAGAGCTTTTGAGCAAGAACAATTAAAACAAAAACAGAACAACAGCACAAAAAACAATTATTCTCCAGCATGAATGCACAATCAAGTTTACCTAACTTATGATAAATTTTATTTTTTACAAAAATTATTTATTCACTAAATTAAATGCTCACAAAAATACCTAAATAAATCAAATTAAATCCTATTATTTGAAAATCAAATTTTGGGTGTTACACAGGGATAGGAGAATGTTTTTGGCTATTCTCTCCTGGATAGGAGTAGAATAATTTTGGGTGAATCTAGAGATGGAAAGGAGTGGATGTATGTGGATGCGTACTTCCGGAGTAGAAGCAGCATGTATGAGTGAACGTGCAAGTAGATCTTGATTTTAACCGCATGACAAGCTCCTAAGGGTCTACACAGCTTGACCACACTCAATGCTCATAAGCAGTAAAAAGTAAATGTATGGTTCATAGTCTAATAAGCATGTATATGTGGTTGTGGTAGGATTTTAAACTCTCATCATACATGAACTCATCATGCAACATTTTAAAGATTTTCAAAGATAAAATTCTCCAGAATTCTAGCTTCTCTTGGAACAGATAAACAACAGCTCAACCTTCACATATGATATCCGTTAACGACTTAGACTTTAGATCAAGTACTCTTCCCACAAGTTCAGGTTTAGAGCAAATCTTAATTCATAATAGTCATGCCTAAACTTGAGAGACAATTCAATTTTGAGAACTAGTCATGGCAGAGCAACTATTCATCATTTCCATGTGAGAGCTTATCATGAGGGTTCATAGCAAACTTTATTTATTTATTTAGCAAACTAAGCAAAGATATATATATATAAGCATAAAATCTTTATTTGGGTTTTCATGATTATGCATCTTTTTATTATTTGAGTAAAGTATAAACGCGAGTAGAAACACTTAGCTGTATAAATGGGGGTGCTCTCCCCCAAGCTGGATTTTGACGTAATTTCTTCTGATGTAGCAAGCAGGTGGTGAGGTGTATTTGAATGTCGGTAGCACCCTGACAGCGATTAGGATGTCCTCCGTCTACTAGTCTTCTTTGATTCTTGAATTTTGTGGAGCTCAAATAGACAACAAAGCTTTGTGGAACTGGTTAAGTTTTAGCATAAAATCTCTTAGCCGTTATCATGTTGGGCTTCCTCTAATAAATATTACTCTCTTTGGTAGGATCATAAATTTATTTTTATATTTTCATTTTTATAGGACATGAATATATTTATTTTTACGGCACCACAGTGAATGTACTTATGAGTTTTATGCCACGAGCATACTCACATGGGGCTTACTATTTTTAACATTTTTATTTTCTTTTCAAGATAGCATGATTAAGTAACAAGCCATTTAAGGAAAGTAAATAATTTAAGGGAAAAGAGAATGTAGAAAGGATAAATATGGATAACTACCGATTTTACCTTTCGGCGAGGGTTCAATATTTTAAGTCTTTTGAACAAGACTTCTCACCGTGTTCATTCTTTAGGTGCGTCATTTGATTCAGGTGTGGACCTTGACGTCTGCACCTCTTGATACTGTGTCACCCATGTTCTTTGTTTGCCCAGTAGTTCGAAGTGCGGCGTTAGCAGTATCTTGCTTAGTGTGTTTGATCTCGTAGATCCAGGTCCTTCATTTGGTAGAGTCTGAGAGTTGAAAAACTCCTCCATGTTTTGCTCGAAGTGTACCTTCTCATAGAGACAAGGCAGAGATCAAGTGTATGGGTCCTGTTGGTGAAAAACACCAACAGAACCAAAAGTATATCTATTCTTCTCTATCCTTAAGCATAGGAAGCAAAACAAAGTTGATGGGTGATAAGTTCATGAGTGTAGCATGTAAAACATTTGTCAGATCAGATTGCTCAACCTTATGGAAAGATAATCTATCTATGTATATGTATTTTTCTTTATATCTTCCCAAAGATTGAATGTGCAACATTTTAGCTCATATGATTAGGAGTGTGGGATCATGGAGGTAGTACTAGGAACAAAGATTAAAGGACTAAACATGCTGAATCAGTTGGGTTGGTTAATTTGGAGTTATAAATCATACATGTTTGTCTCTTTTATTCATGTGAACGCCAGAACCAAGGAGAAGCTTATAAAAGTGATAGTCACATATTCTAAAATGTTACCTTAATTGAAGAGTGATGGTACCATCTCACCTTATGGAAGCTTTCCATTCGTAGTGGCTGTGTATCTTGTTTATGTACTTTGTCTCCTTCCATGGATCATCTCTCTATGATGAATAAGATATGTCCTTCTTGTGCAAATTATTAAACTTCATGTGTCTCTCTCTTCATCTTTGATGTGAGTTTATCTCAGGACTTCACAAATCGATATTGAAAGTTTTTCTGCAGGGGTTAGTCCGACAAAATATACCAATGTCTACACAAGTAGTTTTTAGTTCAATAACCCAACTAGACTCCATGTCTAATCAGATTAAGGAAGGCTGTTTAACCTAAGCACCATGCTTAATTTAAAAGCCAATAGAAGTATGTCCAGTACTTCCAAACTAACACTTACTAGGATAAACAAAGGTAGCGTGATGGCATTTATAGAGATCTACTTAAGTGAGATGAAGTAGTGTGATTAGTATTTAACAAATTGAGCATGTCTCAAAGGTAGGGACAACCAACATAGCAACATGGCAAATGATGTTTTTATCTAAAGTACTCCCCGAAGCTTGAATTTTGCAAAATTCAAGTTTGGATTTAATTCAATGTAGTATGATGATTGGTTGGACATACCTTGTGCTTGTCATTCATCCAATCTTCTTGCTCCAATCTTGGAAAGGTTAGTGACAAGAATACCCGAAGGAATATTTTTTACAATTATCCTTATATGCAATACACAAGGTAATGTTGTAAATAATTAAAAGCTCATGTTACGATCTGATCAGTGCTTATTTTAGGACACTAAGCTTGTCCTTGGGAAACCATCAATTTATGTCGGCGAAGTGGTTTCCCTTCCAACGCAGACCTATATCAAGATCAACTCAACAAGATATGCAATGTTTATTATAGATATATGCATCGACAACCGCCCTTTTAAAGTTTTTATAAATAGAAAGGAAGAGGGGGTTGAAGATCTCAACTGTGGTGATGTTGGAGAGACCAATAGATTGGGAAGATGTTTCATATGAGCATGGAGTAAACAAAGTGGCTATGAAATAAATTCCATGCTTATTAATGTTATCTTCGTCTCCAATCTGAATGTTCGGAGTTTCTCCTGGATTGGTCTCACCTATGTCCTCTTCTATAGTTGGATGAATCTCATCTTCAAAGGGAGTCAAGAACTCACCATTTGAAATTGAGCCAAAGTCACAATCCATTAAGGCTTCTTCCTTATCCATCCATTCTACACATTCTAGCCATTTAGAACTTGTGATCAGGAAAGGGTAGGTGTTAGAATTTTCTATATGGCTTAGCTCTCCTTCTATGACATTACTTGACATGTCATCCTCATGGTCTTTATGACTCCTATGGTTTGATCGTCTTGATGGATTGCTCGGATCATCATGAGACTGAAAAGGAGAGGGATAAGAGGGGTCTCTAAGGTCAAGGATGGATTTAGAATTTGTGAACACGGAAGGAAAGAAGATAGAATTTTCTATATGGCTTAGCTCTCCTTCACTTGATATGTCATCCTCTACTTCTTCATAACAAGAACTAGGACATTCTCTAAGAGAACCATTATTGCAAGGATTTGAATTATCGCTGCTTGAAGGTCTCTTATGGAACCAGAAGTCTAAACCATCAGCATCTGAAAGATTTAAGGTCGGAATTCCTTCCTCCCTTGGAGAATCTTGGGGTATTGATGGTTTAGGATCGATAACTAAAGTTTGGGATTCAAGTGGTTGTGATCTGGCTAACGAAACTTCTTCTTGTTGTCGAGGAACTGGTTCTTTCTCTTTCTCAGGGATATAAATCCTAGGAAACTTTCCACTCAATGAATCAATTAAATCCCTAGCTTCACTAGCAGGAAGGTGATAGAAGGATCCTCTAGAGGCTGTATTCAAGGTTTTCTTATTTTCCCTACTAAGGCCCTCAAAAAAGTGAATTAGAAGAACTTCTTCTGGAATAGAAAGCTTTGGGCCAGTGAGAGTAAGGTTAATAAAGCAGTCCCATGATTTGCCAAGAGATTCTTCTTCCAGTTGTCTAAAACAAATAATCTCACGCCGAAGTTCCACCACTTTGGAGATTGGAAAATATTTAAAAAGAAAACTATTATATAACTCTTTCCAATCTCCATGAACACTCCCTACTTTGAGTTTATACCAATGTCTAGCTTTTCCTGTTAAAGAGAACGGAAAGAGCTTCTATTTAAGGGTCTGATCGGACATGCCTTCTATGCGAAGGAGGTCACAGACTCGATAAAACTCTCTTAGGTGTTGAAATCCCAAGTTTGGTTTTGGTAATTAATGACACCATGTTGCTAATGCCTTGTGTCTAAGTGATTTGAGTTAGGCATGGCAACACATGTGATGGAGGGGCATGGTGGCATGGAAAGATGGCCACATGATCACAAAGGGATGAAGCATGAAGTAAATATCATGGTGATAGACGAGGAGCAAAGTTATCAAGGCAAAGGTATAAACATAGGATTTTACTTTTGCAGGTCTAAGATGAGTAGAGAAGTGATTGACCGAGTTTAGGATAAATAGCCGACTATCAAGAGGGGAAATCACGGTCATCTCTCGAATCAAGTGCTACTAGGTCCATATCTTGAGCATATGCACTAGGATCTAGTAAAGTGCTAACTTAACTCCTTTGGTGAAAATGTTTGGGAAAAGCTAGCACACATGCACTTTGGTGGTGGACACTTGTTGGTGTTAGCACACTTTGCAAAGGAGGTGGAGTTCCTAGTGTTGAGAGGGGTTGGGTTCCTAGGATTCGGTGATTTTGAGAAAATTAAGTGCATATTTTCTATTGCGCCGATGGGAAATTTGGAGAAGTCGCGGGAGTGTTTTCTCTCTGAGAAACACTCACCGGACGCTGAGTGCGAAGGCACCGGACGCTGGCCTCAGAGTCTGATGTGCTTGACCCTGCTAGGGTTGAGCACCGGACGCTCTTTGAGTGCGTCCGGTGGTTAGCGTCCGGTGTGAGGGGTTTTTGCAACCCTCTCTACGTTTTAGTCTGGTGAGCACCGGACCGTCCGGTGCCCAGCATCCGGTGACCCTGCAGGTTTGCGAAACTCTCTGCGCATTGGTCCGGTGTGCACCGGACGCGTCCGGTGTGGACCTACAGAGCGTCCGGTGGTGCACAGGTGACCGTTAGAATCTGACACGCGAGATTCCTAAAGGACACGTGGCCAACCCCTGAGCACCGGAAGCTGGGGGTCGAGCGCCCGGTGATCACTTAGTAGCGTCCGGTGCCCCCGATTTCAGCCAAGTGAAAACAGCCAACGGCTAGTTTCTTTGAGGGGCTTATAAATAGGAGGTGGTCGGCTTTGGGAGGTTAACTCTTGCACATTTGATTACTTGAGACATAATTTGAGCTAGAGAACACTCCCTCCACTCATCTCCTTGCTTGATTGCTCATCCTAGTGAGATTGAGTGAGATTCAAGTGCATTGCTTTGAGAGTTGCATTTAGTGCCACTTGATTCTTGAGTTTGCTGCGGATTTCTTGTTACTCTTTGGTGTTTCCTGATGCCCTAGACGGCTTGGAGCAGCGGTGGTGTTGAGCTCGTGATTGGAGATTGTTTCGAGCCTCACCAAGTGACTTGTGAGGGGTTCTTGAGCCTTCCCCGCGGGAGATCGCAATTGGCTACTCTAGTGGATTGCTCGTGGCTTGGAGGATCCCCATCTTGTGAGTGGATGTGCGGCACCCGCTGAGGGTTTGTCTTTGGATTGCCAATTAGCTCGTGATCCATCAAGTGGGTGTATCGCCACAATAAGGAGTAGCTTGCCGGGAAGCAAGTGAACCTCGGTAAAAAATCTTGTGTCATCTCTTGCCGAGGTCTCTCTTGTGATTGTGTACGTGATTGATTCGATATATCTCATCTCTACAATGTCGGTATAACAATCACTCTCCTCTCTTTACATACTTGTCTACCTTGTTGTTGGCGGTCCTTAAGTATCAAAATTAATTATCAAATAAATAAAGAAAAGGATCCAAATGAAATCAACATCTAGACTTAGGGTTTTATCTGACAGAATTCCACGAGTTTTGGTGTTTGCCTATTTCTGCAGGGGGTTATCAGGAAATATGGAAGAAAGGCCCACATGTCAGGATTACGTAAAGATATTAACGTGTTGCGCAATTATCTTACATCTAGAAGACTCCAGAAGCCACGAGACCGAAGCGGAGGCGAAACGGGGCCAAAGGCAGGGCGCCCGCCCTGTCCTACTGGGCGCCCGCCCCCTGTTGGAGTCCAATCAGGACTCTGCTTTGCGGGAAGTCTCCACCGACCTAAAGGATGAATCTAAACCATACAATCTATGTCGGTTTGATCCAAGGGCCCATATTCACTTGAAGGGACTATAAAACCAGACCCCCTGGCCCCTGGAGGAGAGAGCCTCTCAACCCTAATTCATTGTTCCATCAAGGGAGAAGAAGTCTCTGATCAAGATTAGAGCCACCACATCAATTAGATATCTAGATTAGCATAGCTACATAGGATTAGAACTAGAAGGAGTCAATCTTCGATTGGTTTCCGGATCTGTCAAGAGGATTCTTGGTAATTCTCTAATTGTGCTTCTAATTGCTTTCTAATTATCTTTGTTCTTTAATATTATGAATATGACTTTGTTCTACTTCAATATATTGCTTATGACTTTGCTCTACTTGCTTATATTCAAGATTATATTGTTCTTAGTTTATCATAGTTATGTACTTGGCTTAGTTAGATACGATCTATATACATGCTTAGGATCGTATAGCGTTTATCCATCGGATCCATGGGTAAATGATAGATATTGTGTAGGCGTGGTGCTTATACCGTATTTATCTGCGATTGTACCCAATATGCCAGATCGTGGGGTGGTTCGTGATAGTGACAGCTTCATTGATTCTTATATAGTCCCCCTCTCGTGTATTGGGCTGGCAGAGCAACATTATTACAGGGGAGTGATTGCTATGTTTCTCATATTCCTTGCTAATATCACTATGCATGGGCGTAGTCTTGTCTCACAATGATTGCTAAGTATGCTTGCACTAATTATGATAATGCTAGACTATATAGTTAAGAATAACTTAGGGAATATTCTTGTAGTTCGTTCTAATACCATGCTAATGACTTTCTAGAGTATCTAATTGAGGTGCTTATCATATTTATTATGTGGCTAGATCAGATTAGTTATCCTTGTCACTATTATTATTTCATATATCTTTTATGTGACACTTATCCCTGTATGAAGAGTTAGATATAATGTTCTCAATTATACATGCAATGATAGATGCTCAATCTCATATTCTATTCTGTAATCAATAGTGATGATTTCTAATCACTTCCCAGTGGTAAAAATATAAATAACGATACCTGGAATACTTCCCGGTTAAAATGCTGCATCGGTATTAATCTGTGCGCTTGCAGATCCCATTCATTATTTATTTAGAAGAGCAATTGCATATTTCAATACCGCGTCTCTCATATCATGCTGGGGATGACAACTTGGCTTAAGTGGTGTGAGGGATAGGTTTGGCATTTTTGGCACCGTTACTAGATTTAGAGAACTTTTGGTAATGATGTTAAGAATACCCAACAAGCATTTTTGGCGCCGTTGCCGGGGAAGGTTGATTACTAATCAGGAATGGAATAAAAGATTTTGAGTTATCATTCGCATCACTAATATGATTGAGCTTATCTATTCTCTCATACAGTTTTACCCCGATATTTTTCTATTTTATCTTATGCAGGGGAATGTATGGATAGAAGACATCTTCCAGGAAATTTTGTTGACGATCCTGAAGCATTATTCAAGAAGACGAGAGCCAAGCTAAAGAAATCATCAACACTTCAGCAAGAAGCTTCATCCAATCAAGAAGATCACCGGAACTTGTCTTCAGAGTTCGAAGCCATGGCGAACAAATCAATCCGTGAGTTCTCCGCTCCCACTACGGACAACATTCGCACTGGACCTGCTGCAGAGATCGATGGCAACTTTGAGCTCAAGCCTGGACTTATCAACATGGTGCAATCCAACCAGTTCTGTGGGAAGGCACACGAAGATGCTAGTGCTCATTTACAACACTTCCTGGAGATTTGCAACACATTCACCATAGCAGGAGTTTCCAAAGACGCTATACTACTTCGCCTCTTCCCATTCTCACTGTTAGGAAGAGCGAAGCAGTGGTTCTACGCTACAAAGGAGAAGAATACTACGTGGGCACTCTGCTCAACAAACTTCCTGGCTAAGTTCTTTCCCATGGGCAAGACCAATGCTCTCCGTGGGAAGATTACAAGTTTTCAGCAACAAAATGATGAATCTGTTCCAGAAGCATGGGAGCGCTTTCAAGACTACATCCTAGAATGTCCCCATCATGGAATGGAGAATTGGCTATTGATGCAGACATTCTATCATGGGCTCAGTAACAGTGCCCGAGAGACCATGGATGCTACAGCTGGAGGAGCATTCTTATCACTTACTATACCACAAGCCACAGCTCTTGTGGAGAAGATGGCGTCCAACCAAAGCTGGAATGAAGAGAGGACCCAGACACGCAAGAGAGGTGGAGGTATACATCAGCTGAAGGAGGTAGACATGTTGTCTGCAAAGCTAGACCTACTCATGAAGAAGCTCGACGATAGAGCTGGAGACAAGAAAGAAGTTATGCACATCTACGACTCTCACATGACTTGTGAGGAGTGTGGAGACACTGGACACTCAGGCAACCACTGTCCTGAGATACTTGAGGATGTGAACTACATCAACAACAACAACAACTACTACAACCGTCCTCAACAAAATCAAGGTTGGAATCAACAGAGGCCTAACTACTCAGGTAATTATCAAGGTAACAATTCTTACAACAACAATAATAATTTTCCACCTTTGAGAGAGTTAGTGTCTAATCAAGGAAAGATAATGGATAACCTATCTAAGAAATTGGCATCTAATGATAAAATGCTAGAAAATATAAATAATAGAATGGATAATTTTTCTACTGCCATCAAGAATCAAATTAGCTTTAATAAAATGATTGAATCTCAGTTAAATCAAATAGCTGCTGCTGTTCCTACTACTAACCCCGGTATACCATCACAACCGGAAGGATTAGAATCTGCAAATCTTGTACACATGTTTGATGCAGGTAATTGGAGTAACCCCGTCAATGAATTCTCTACTGACCTTCTGCCGGTCAAGAGAGGCGATCCAGGACGCCCCGTCATCCCGATCTCCATCGGCATGGTGGACGTTCCAGAAGCACTCTGTGACTTTGGCTCCAGTGTCAACATTATACCCAGGGTACTCTATGAGAAATTCTTTACATATCCTTTATTAGAAACAACCATGTGTTTGCAGTTTGCAGATCAGACGATAACTTTTCCAAAAGGAATAGTGAGGAACCTTTGTGTCCGAGTTGGTACCTTGTATGCACCAGCAGACTTCGTAGTGGTAGAGACCGGAAATGATGAGAGAGCACCTATCATCTTAGGGAGGCCATTTTTGAACACCACGGGAGCTATCATCTACGCCAGTGCTGCCAAGATCAGTTTCTATGTCAAAGGGAAGAAGGAAACATTTTTCTTCAAGAACAAGACTACACAAATTCCAAATCAATCCAGACGTGAATCAAGGAAGAGGACCAACAGGAGGAACAGGAACAAGCAAGTGTGGACCGAGTCAGCTAAGATGGTCACTGTAGTCCATGGAGGCCAAGATCACCAACTTAAGTCACCGTTTTTGACCAAGAAGGACGACCCAGGAATGTCAAGCATCTACTGCTCCATAAATGGATACAACTTCTACAAGACGATTTGCGACACCAGATTGGGCGTCAACATAATGGCCGCAGTCACCTATTGGCTCTTGTTCGGGACCATGGCACTAAGACCAACATACATTCAGCTCCAGATGGCAGATCAGACATTTCGAGAAGTTAAAGGAATAGTATCTGATGTCCCAGTCAAAATAGACGATCACTTTGTCTACACAGACTTTCAAGTTGTTGACATGGGAGAAGACGAGTATGATCCACCCATCATCCTTGGAAGACCGTTCCTCAGCACTGTTAAAGCAATTATCTACATTGGAACCGGAGAAGTCCATATGCACTTCCCCTCAGAGAAGGTACGCCGTTATTTTACTAACCCTAACTATATCGTTGAAGAATCTAAGCAGGTCAGAAAGAGACGCAACCGCAACCAGAGGAGGCATATCATCAAGGATGGATGGGCAGACTATGAAGGAGAAGTTGTAAGATCAGAAGACGTAGAGTTTAAACAGAATTATCCAGAGGAGATTGAAGCACCGAGTCAGGTATGGAAAATGAAGATAACTATACAAGAAGAGGAGGCACTGCCGGAAGTACCGACTACGCCACCCAACGAACCTCAGGACGATTAAGAAATTGGAGAGTCCCGTTCGGAGGACTCAAAAACACCGAACGCCTTGCCAAGAGGTAAACTTGGTAGTTATCCTTTCCCTTTCAATTATTTCAATTATTTCAAATAGTTTACTTAGTTAATTATGTTCATGCTATCTTAAAGAGAAAATAAAAATATGAAAAACATTAAGCCCCATGTGAGTATACGAGTGGCATAAAACCCATGAGTACATTCACTGTGGTGGCATAAAAATAAAATAAATATTTTTCTGCTTTATAAAATAAAAATATAAAAACAGGGAGTAATATTTATTAAGGAGTCTCAAGATAATAAAGGCTAGATATTTATGCTAACACTTAATCAGTTCCACAAGCTTTGTTGTCTATTTGAGCTCTACAGAATTTAAGAATCAAGAAGACTAGCAGACGGAGGACATTCTAATCGCTGTCAGAATGCTGCTGACTTTCAACTACACCTCTGCCACCTGCTAGCTACATCAAGAGAAATTACGTCAAAATTCAGCTTGGGGGAGAGCACCCCCATTTATCTCGATAAGTATTTCTATCTGTCTATCTTTATACTTATATTATTTTAGAATATTAAAATACATAACTATGGAAAAACCAAATAAAGATTTTATGCTTATATATATGTCTTTTGCTTAGTGTGTTTAATAAATAAAGTGGCTATGCTAATATGTATCTAAATAAAACTTAAGCATGGATATGATAAATAGTTGCTCTGCCTAATTTGCAAATTTTAAGTTCTCTCTCTCAAGTTTAGATATAACTGTTATAATTTAAATCTTGCTCTAGACCTAAACTTGTGGGATGAAAACTTGATCTGAAGTCTAAGTTGTTAACGGATACGATATGGGAAGGTTGAGCTGTTGTTTATCTGTTTCTAGAGATGCTAGAATTCTGGAGAATTTTATCTTTGAAAATCTTTAAAATGTTGCATGATGAGTTCCTGTATGATGAGAGTTTAAATTCCTACCACAGCCATATATGCATGCTTGCTAGACTTTGAGCCACACATTTACTATTTACTGCTTATGAGCATTGAGTATGGTCAAGCTGTGTAGACCCTTAAGAGCTTGTCATGTGGTTAAATCAAGATTTCACTTGCACGTTCACTCATATATGCTACTTCTACTCTGGAAGTACCATCCACACACATCCACTCATTTCCATCTCCAGAGCCACCTAAAAATATTCTACTCCTAATCCGGGAGAGAATAACCAAAAATATTTCTGTTTTCCCCTTGTGAAATAAATGCTCAAGTTATCTTGTTACTACCACTTGCTATATTATCTCAAGAGATGAATACTTCAAAAAAAAAAGATACGAGGAAATAAAAAGGAGCAAGTGCTCGGAACCTCAAAAGAAAAGAAAAAGTGAGACGAGAGGTAAAAATGGACAAGTGTCCGACAGTAGAATTAGGGGTGCAAGATACCCACCTGAGAGAAAAGAAAAAGAAGAGCATCTCATTCTCCTCATAAAGTTTCAAAAGCAAGGAAGGTACGTATCCCCTCAAAGAGCAAAAGTAGAATTAGACTTCCACCACCATTGTTTTCATCATTGTTATCACCATCATCACCATATACCATTCATTCGCCACACATGCACATCTTGATTAAACTTATTGACTTGTTACTTTGGATCCATGGTTTGACTATGCAATAAATGTCTTGTAAGTATGTATATTTTATCTCCCACCTATGAGCTCCAGATATCAAAGCCTTATTAGAGTAGGGTGAGAGAGAAGGCAATGTCACTATGCCTCATACCACAAATACCACATATCTTGAGAGAAGGCATATACCATCACTGCCTTGGTAAGGATCCAAAAATACCACAAAAGAGAGATATGAAAGAATCATACAAGGAATATCTGAGTTTTATTTGAAAATCTGCAAAAATCCCAGAGCTATAGCTGATCAAGAATAAGAGACATGGCACTTGGCTAGACTGTTCTATCTTTTAACCACTCAAGACAGAAGTGACAGTTACAAGTCCCATGGTGAAGGTAAAGTAAGTAAGTTTTAAGTCTTGACAGTTTACTCTAACTCAGAGATGAGATCTTATTTAAAAAGCATGTGTACCGTCAAATTTTTTTAAAAAATATATTGCAACTACTTATGATCCATAGCTAAGTCTATCTTTGCTCAGGGACGAGCAAGAGGTAAGCTTGGGGGAGTTTGTTGACGGTCCTTAAGTATCAAAATTAATTATCAAATAAATAAAGAAAAGGATCCAAATGAAATCAACATCTAGACTTAGGGTTTTATCTGACAGAATTCCACGAGTTTTGGTATTTGTCTATTTCTGCAGGGGGTTATCAGGAAATACGGAAGAAAGGCCCACATGTCAGGATTATGTAAAGATATTAACGTGCTGCGCAATTATCTTACATCTAGAAGACTCCAGAAGCCACGAGACCGAAGCGGAGGCGAAACGGGGCCAGAGGCAGGGCGCCCGCCCTGTCCTACTGGGCGCCCGCCCCCTGTTGGAGTCCAATCAGGACTCTGCTTTGCGGGAAGTCTCCACCGACCTAAAGGATGAATCTAAACCATACAATCTATGTCGGTTTGATCCAAGGGCCCATATTCACTTGAAGGGACTATAAAACCAGACCCCCTGGCCCCTGGAGGAGAGAGCCTCTCAACCCTAATTCATTGTTCCATCAAGGGAGAAGAAGCCTCTGATCAAGATTAGAGCCACCACATCAATTAGATATCTAGATTAGCATAGCTACATAGGATTAGAACTAGAAGGAGTCAATCTTCGATTGGTTTCCGGATCTGTCAAGAGGATTCTTGGTAATTCTCTAATTGTGCTTCTAATTGCTTTCTAATTATCTTTGTTCTTCAATATTATGAATATGACTTTGTTCTACTTCAATATATTGCTTATGACTTTGCTCTACTTGCTTATATTCAAGATTATATTGTTCTTAGTTTATCATAGTTATGTACTTGGCTTAGTTAGATACGATCTATATACATGCTTAGGATCGTATAGCGTTTATCCATCGGATCCATGGGTAAATGATAGATATTGTGTAGGCGTGGTGCTTATACCGTATTTATCTGCGATTGTACCCAATATGCCAGATCGTGGGGTGGTTCGTGATAGTGACAGCTTCATTGATTCTTATATAGTCCCCCTCTCGTGTATTGGGCTGGCAGAGCAACATTATTACAGGGGAGTGATTGCTATGTTTCTCATATTCCTTGCTAATATCACTATGCATGGGCGTAGTCTTGTCTCACAATGATTGCTAAGTATGCTTGCACTAATTATGATAATGCTAGACTATATAGTTAAGAATAACTTAGGGAATATTCTTGTAGTTCGTTCTAATACCATGCTAATGACTTTCTAGAGTATCTAATTGAGGTGCTTATCATATTTATTATGTGGCTAGATCAGATTAGTTATCCTTGTCACTATTATTATTTCATATATCTTTTATGTGACACTTATCCCTGTATGAAGAGTTAGATATAATGTTCTCAATTATACATGCAATGATAGATGCTCAATCTCATATTCTATTCTGTAATCAATAGTGATGATTTCTAATCCCTTCCCAGTGGTAAAAATATAAATAACGATACCTGGAATACTTCCCAGTTAAAATGCTGCATCGGTATTAATCTGTGCGCTTGCAGATCTCATTCATTATTTATTTAGAAGAGCAATTGCATATTTCAATACCGCGTCTCTCATATCATGCTGGGGATGACAACTTGGCTTAAGTGGTGTGAGGAATAGGTTTGGCATTTTTGGCACCGTTACTAGATTTAGAGAACTTTTGGTAATGATATTAAGAATACCCAACACTTGTTAGTTTAGCTTGTGTAGCTTAGTTCTTGCTAGTATAGAGTTGTTTTGTAGCCTTCTCTAGTTGTTGTACTAGTTGTTGTATTTTAGTGTTTAGCCTTCTTGCTAGACTTGTATAGGTGGCTTGCATAGCTTAGTTGTGCTAGTGCTAGAATAGCTTCGCCTTTTGTTTTACTAATCAACTTGTCTAGTTGAAGTTTGTAGAAAATTTAAATAGGCTATTCACCCCCCTCTAGCCATTTGGACCTTTCAGGTGTGCGTATGGGTTTTCTTCACCTTCTCCTGAGAAAGGTTGTTTTTGAATAAATTCTATGTATTCGGGGTCTATCTCAAAACTAGATGCTATGATAGGCTTTGAAGATTTTGGTGGTTCGAGATGTGTGCCCGTAGGTCTATGAAATCCATAGATACACGTGTTTGAATTCATGATAGACCAGAGATCAAGGATTAGATAAGAAGAAAGAATAGCCGAGATAAGGCAAAGGATAAAAGGAAAATATATATATATATATATATTTATTTTTTATAAAATGATTAAGCTAGTTCGTAGTCAACTCAGCAACCGTCTCCCCGGCAACGGCGCCAAAAATGCTTGTTGACACTTGCTAACACCACTTGAATACTAGGTTGTCATCCCCAGCATGGCACTAGAGTGTAGTATGGTATTTATACGCACACAGATAAATCCGCAAGTGCACGGATACCATTGTAGCTTTTACCCAGTTAAAGGTTTTATCGTATCCACAGGGAAACGGGAGAACTGATCTACGCTCTAACTTAACCTAGATAGATAGGTAGGTGTAAATAGGAAAGATGGTAGAATTGAATAAGTACAATATTAAAGGTAAGATAATAATGGGTGATAATATGGGAATAGAGAGTAGAGCAATCTAGTATATGGGCGATAGTAGGAGAATAGAGAGGATAACTATGGTTTCTCTACTTCAAAGGGGTATGTCTATGTCTGGGACGAACCACGTGATAAGAATACACCACAAAGGATGCTTATCCATAGGCCGATAAACCCTACCAATCCTGCTAACGGGAGGTGGACTACAGTGGACCAACGTAACTGTCACCTACGCGGCCTACCACACGATCCGGCTAGACAGGGGATATCCATAAGTAATCTAAGTCTAAGCACCACGCTTCCACCTATACTACAACTCTCACCTATAGCGTCCTATAGATTAAAGTACTCAAAAGAGTTGTGCACCAGAACATACATGGATAGTAATTGCATAATGAAATAGAAGTAGATTACCAGAGTCATCCCATGAGCAAGCTTGATTAGAGCTTGATCATGGCGAATTACAACCGAAGGAAGAACCGACAGGCCGGCCTCTCCTCCAATCCTCCATCGCTCTCCATCTCGCTACTATCTAGATCTACTCTAGTTTAGAGAAGAGAGGAGAGCTCTCATCTCCAAACCCTAGCTTTTGCTCTGTCTATGAATAATGAATAGGGACCAAGGGGTGCCTCCTCCAGGGGCCAGGGGGCCTGCTTATATAGTCCCCTCAAGTGAATCTGGGCCATTGGATCAAACCGACATTGATTGAACGGTTATCCTTGATCCTTTAGGTCGGTGGAGCATAATCCGCGAGATTGAATGTGATTGGTGGAAATAGTAGGGCGGGCGCCCAAGGGGGGAGGGCGGGCGCCCTGCCCCCGGGCCCGATTGTCCACCCGTTCGTTCCCGTGGCTTCTGGAGTCTGCTAGATGATAGAAAATTGCGCGGCACGTTAATATCTCTATGTAAACCCGACATGTGGGCCTTTCCTCTATATTTCCTGATAACCCCCTGCAGAAATAGACAAACACAAAAACTCGTGGAATTCTGTCAGATAAAACCCTAAGTCTAGGTGTTGGTTGCATTTGGATCCTTTTCTTTATTTATTTGATAATTAAATTTGGTACTTAATAACCGTCAACAGATGCCTCTTTACATGTAATTATGATATAATGTTGACTTAACGATGATTTCTAGATTTAATTGCACTAATTAGAGTTATTCATTGGCGTAGTTATAGAATTACCTTAGATCCAACTTCCTAGTTTATCCATTGGCTAACTATTATTATGACTAGTAGATGCTCTGATGATTATCCTTATATATGATACTTGATGATTATGCTATCATTATTATTTATCTATATTTATCTTGTGACCTCTACCTGTTATGAGTAGGTTATAGGAATTGGGTAATATTATTTATTCATTCTTATCAATATAATAGAATATAGTTTAACCCTTAGCCTTCCCGGTGGTATAAATATAAATCGACAACCTGGATACTTTCCTAGGTAAAATGCTACAACGGTATAATTATCTGTCCGCTTGCAGAACCCATTTAGTTTATAATTATGTTTGTATTTGTTATTCTCTGTAAAGCTTTACAGTAGAGCATGTGAATCTATATTAAATTTTTAGCAATATAATTAGGGATGACAACCTACTTTGTGCTTAGGAATATTTGAGTGGTTAGTTGCTATTTGACAAGTTAATTAAATACCGTCTATTTCTGGTGTTGTTACTAGGAGTAGGGTCTATCTCTATTTTTAGTGATGACGGTAGTAAATGTCAACAACTAGGCAGAACACGGGGTCACCGGACGCTCAAGCAGGAGCCACCGGATGCTCAAACCCTGCGTCCGGTGCTCCAGAAGACAACACATGTCAGCTCTTTGAATCTCACGCGTCGATCTCTAACGGTCACATTCGAACCACCGGACGCGGTCAAGTGAGTACCGAACGCGTCCGGTATATATTGGACACGTACGCAGAGAGGTTGTAAAACGTGAGTGGTCACCGGACTCACACCGTCCGATGCTCTCAGTCAGAAGCACCTACTGAAGTCAAGCAACACCGGACGTATGAATAGGGTCTAGCCCGCGTCCGGTCCTGAGCATCCGTTGCTCGCTGTTAACTTGTGTTTGAAACCGAGAGTGCACCGGACACACACACAAGAGTAGCGTCCGGTGCAAACGAGGCTAGCGTCCGGTGCGTGTTTTTTCAGAGAAAAACACTCCGACCACTTATCTAAACTTTCCACCGCCGCAATAGAAAATATACACTTCATTTTCTCAAGTGCCGAATCCCGCCGAGCTTGCGAGTGTGTTACACCACCATGTGTGTACCAACAAGTGCATGTGTGTTAGCATTTTCACAGTTATTTTGTTCGAAGGAGTTAAGTTAGCTCACTAGGTTCTAAAAGCATGCACATGAACAATGACACCTAGTGGCACTTGATAACCGCTTAGCCAAAGAATTCTGTTCTTTATAGTACGACTATCTATCCTAAATGTGATCGCACCCTCTATGGTGTCTTGATCACCAAAACTAAAACCCTAAGCAATACCTTTGCCTTGATCACCATAGGGTTTTGTTTTTCTCTTTCTTCTTTTCCAAGTTGAGTACTTAATGATCTAGTGGTCATCACCATCATCACTATGATCATCACTTGCTCTATCACTTGGCATGTACCAACCTCTTTAAGTCTACGCATACTTAGCATAGAGGTTAGTACTAAGGTTTTATCAATTATCCAAAACCAAACTAGGACTTTTAACGTGTCAAGAAGGTAGCCATCTGATGCAGACAACGCCTGATGCACACATGTATGAACACCTTGCTTGCGACCCTGCTGGTGTCACTGTGTAGCATCGGATGCGCTGGTGCAACAAACTGCATTGGGCCAAAGCACCCATCACGCGTTGGATGTGCCCCTAGGGTCCAATGTGACACTGAGCAGCGTTTGATGCTCGTGACTTTGCCACCTCTTCAAATTCACCTCTGGCGCAGTGGATCTCAAACCCCTCTCTACATCTCAAACTCCATCTTCTTTGCAATGTACCAACACCACCATGTGTAAGTCACCATGTGCAAGTGTTAGCATTTTCTTAAAAGAGTTAGCACTCTCACTAGATCCTAATGCATATGCAATGAGTTAAAACATCTAGTAGCACTTTGACAACCACATTTTAATCCTAAATCACTCGCACACCCTCTATGGTGTCTTGAATGCAAACCAAAAAGCGCATAACCAATTATACCTTTGCCTTAAGCTTTTTATTTTTTTTATTCTTCTTTTGAACCCAAGCACACTGTAATACCCGATTTTAAGGACAAAACCAGATATGCACCATATGTGAGTTTTAGAAACCAAATCTCACATATAGCTACAAATAAGGGGTAATATCAAAAGACAATGCATAAATATATAACGTTCTTAGTATAAAAGAGATAACCTTTGATAACAAACAGCGGATAGACAACTCCAAACTTCGGGTATTAACTCCTCTCCACAGGATCAAACTGACTGGTTGATCACAAGCCTAAAGCAACTCCTGAAGTGTGGGGGAAATTGCAAGAGTGAGCACATATCGTACTCAACAAGTGTAACCAGGGGTTCATGAGGCTCAAATAGCTGACACTGGTTTGACTGCATTTAGCTTTTAATAATGGATAGCATGTTTAATCATTGGATAGCAAATATCAAGGTAGCATAATTAATCCCATAACCACATGATCAATGTATACAAGAATTATGAATAACACATATAAACAATATAACAAACCATCATTTATCATCATTATTCATGTTCATCAGTGTCCATCTATTCCGTCAGTTTTCCAGGCCGCCCGTATCCGTGGGCACGGCTAGTATACCAGATTTAACACTCTGCAGAGGTTGTACATCTTTACCCATGAGTCGTGATTTACCCTTTCGCCCGAGGTCATGAGTCTCTTAACCCCCTTCCTAGGGAGGTCGGCAGGGATCACTATGAAGCCTTTCAAAGGTTTCGTCTAACAAGTTAGGGCCATTAGATTCACTCGGCAGGCAGATATAGAGCCCCCCTTCCATGGCACATAACCCGCAGCCTATACACATGGACAGAGGCCACACTATACCCAACATGTCTAGCCATTCTTACGCTATTTAAGGTAACAACTAACAAGCTAGAAAAAGGTCCTCATACTGAGCTAAAACCAGAGCCATGTAGCCCTTATGGTTGTACGAGTTGTCCCAGCTTTTGCCAAGGGATAAGTCCTTATGGAGGGTCAAGATCAATCTAGCAAAAGCTAGAGTTCTTTCCACCCTTTATGTTCAAGTTGCTAGAAAGCTTATTTTATTGTTTATTGTATATCCAAATATTCTTGTTACAAGATCATGGATTATTAATCAAGCACTAGCAAGAACTACCCAAATGCATATCCAAAATAGGTAACAAGGAATCCAGGATAACAATCATCTATGATTTTGCTAAGGTCATCAAGGTGGACACATGCATATGATATATATTGTATTAATTGTGTATATGTAACAAGGATAATCCCCAGTTATACTTGCCTTGATCAAAGCTCTCCTGAGCCTGCTGGTCTTCAAAGACTTGATCTTGCTCACCAACGTATCGCTCACCGTCTATACCCGATCATCAATCGACAATACGCAATTCCAATGTAGACAATCATACACGAAGCAAACAAGCTATAATTAGAACAATACACCAAACAGTGGTAAAACAAATATAAAAGTTTATCAAAATATTCTACGCAGCACTACGATCACACAAACGTAAAGTTCACGAAAATCGGAGTTAAAACGAAGAAGATATGGATTTTCTAAGATTTCCTATAGAAAAGTAATTAATTAATTAAGGTCACAAAATTAAAAAGTTTCAAATTAGTGAAACAGTGAGACTTTCATGTAGAGCTTATTATTATGAACCTAACGCAATTTGAGTGGGTTAAAACGGAGTCCAGGTGGAGAAGATATGGCCTAAACAAACTAGTGTATTTTCTTTGTATTTCTAGATTTGTTTTTCTAAAGAGAAACGGCAACAAAACTTACATGATGTTATCATGTGATCATGGTGACGTCATCAAGCTAACCATCGCAGTAGCTGGTAAACGGCCGCTGCTACGACGTTCTCTTTTTGAAATGACCTTAGATAAAAAAAAACTCTCTAAATAAACTTTGTAAGTCTTAAAAAGTTATGAAACTTTTTAGTTGATAACATTTTGATTTGAAATCATCTTGTCATGCAAAACTACATCTTTATTTGAATATTTTTAATTTTGATTTTCTAAAATTACCTCGGATAAAAAACTCCCTAAACAAACTTTGTAGGTCTCGAAAAGTTATAAAACTTTTGTAGTTGATAACTTTTTTATTTAAAATCATCTTGTAATGAAAAACTACGTTTAAATTTCTCAAATTTGAAATTCAAATTTTGTAAACGATATCGGATGGAGAAAATTCCTAAATAAAAATTATAGATCTAGAAAAGTTATGAAACTTTGTTGGTGACAACTTTTTTATTTAAAATCGTTTAGAGGCTCAAATAATCAATTTACATATGATTTTTTTGAAGCCTCAGAAACATACCATTCATCATCTATTTATCAACTTGGAGCCTCAAGACATGCTTAGTACATGCCTAGTCCCTCGCAAGCGAATAGATATCAGATCGTGTCGTTGGCAATGGGTATAAATTTTGCATCATAGGCTGAACCAGGAAAGAAAGAATAAGTCAAAGGTTTTCATTGAAGATAGAATTTTTTAAGCCTCAGAAATATATCATTCATCATCTGTTCATCGACTTGGAGCCTCAAGACATGCTTAGCACATGCTTACCTCACAAGCAAACAGATATCAGATCATATCGTCTAGCAACGTGCATAAATTTATCATCATAGGCTGAAGAAGGGAAGGAACAAGGAAGAATAAAATTTAAAAGTTTTGGGGACGGCCACCGGCAGGTCACACGGGAGGCGCTCCGCCGCAGCCCGAGGACACCGTCACGCCGCACGGACGCCCCGCGGTCAGGCGGTGCCGTTGGGGCCTAGCCTCCAGACCACCACATCAGGGGAGAGGGAGAGGAAGGAACGGGCGGCGGGAGGGCCGGCATTGTGAGAGACGGAGAGAGCGAGGGTGGCTGTGGGTCTGCCTTTTTTTCTTTTTTTTGCTGAGACAAGGGAGAGGGGCTGGTATATATGTGACATTGCGCATAGTAGCTCAGACTAGATCCGAACGTCCAAGCTGTGATCCAACGGCTGAAAACATTTTGAATGACGTGTCCGTCGTGAGCCCCTGGAGAATACCACGGAAGTTATGTGTAGAATTATCCACATCGACATGGTTTTGTGTTTGAGAGGAACCATTGTTTGATGAGCGTAAATCTAACTATTTTTTGTAAATGCAAAGCAGTAAGAAAATGATGGAATAAGCATTGCTATGCACCTGATTTGAGGTCTGCGCCGTCTGGTCTGTAATTAGACCTAAAATTTCCTGCTGCAATGCTTGTGTTTGGCCTACAACATCGTCCATGTACACCTTCGATGGTCCTGGTGTAATGGCTGCATTTATATTAGCAGTGTTAGCTCTAAAGAAGGCATTGCATTTATATTATGCAAGAGAAAACAATTTGGAGAGCATCTTCAGAACGAAACCTATTCAAATATCCACATGCCCCGTGGAGACATCTATTCCGTAATTGCTTTTGGGCAGGATATCAATCTCATAAACAGTAATGCAGGACTGCATGAGCTTAGATAATGTTACTGTCTCCATTAAGTATTTGCTAGAAAGCATCAAGATTCAAGAATAGATTAACCTTTGATTTTGCCGATCAGCAATTTAAACTATCAAGGGAGTAGATTAACCATTTACTTTGCTCAACCTAAGCTGAGACCTGGAAATTTGATCATTTGTGAATTGATAAGACGAAATTCTATAGGCTTACATGTTTTCTTTTGACATAGAATGATTAGCAGAACTGAATCAAAACATAGAGAAGTTATAACCTTCAAGCAGTAGTGGGTGTTCAGCTTGGCAGAAGAGTTTGTTTCTCGTCTTTGCAGAATGTTGAACGTAACCTGCAAATATATTTTTTTGAATATGCAGATACAAAATATTACATGAATTGCTATACATACTGTAATTAATATGGTGTAGTAGTGAAATTACAGATGAAGCAAAGTTGACCTATTGAGAGATATCTTTGTGTTGTAGACCGACGAGAAAAATGATGGAGGCATTAGTCAGTACGTAAATCAAAGCATGGATCTGCACCTGTCAAAAAAAAGCACAGATCTGCAGCTGAGGAAGCAAGACTAAATGAAAACTTCATAAATCACTATCAAATCAAAGCACTGATCTGCTGATAAGGAAGATGAAAAGATGAGAAACGAAGGAAACCTAAGTGTAGGGTACGCGTCCGACGTCGATGTTCGAAAATCCAAGGCGAGAATCACGACCGTCGCTGGTACGGCCGCGGCGGAGGCCTGCTCGTGCTGGGGCTCTCGCAGTCACTGACGGGACTACTGCACCCGAGCGTAGCAGCGGGTGGCCGTGTCCGCGAGCACAGAAACCTAGGGTTTCGAGGAGCATCCGTTGGAGAGCACCTATGCCGCCAGCCACCGGAGGGCCCTGCTCGGAGAGCCCTGCTGACGCCATGCCGTGGCCGGGGATGGCCGCCGGTAGGTCGCATGGCACCACCGCCCAAGGACACCTCCGCGCCGCAGTCAGGCGGTGCCGTTGGGGCCCGGCCTCCAAGCCACCACATCGGGGGAGAGAGAGAGGAAGGAAGGGGAAGCGGCGGGAGCATGGGGCGCGGGAGGAAGAGCGTCGCCACGGCCGTCGCATCTGGACTCGGGAGAGGCCGCCATCGGGAGAGACGGAGAGAGCGATGGGAGGTCGTGGGGGTCTGTCTTTTTTTTTCTTTTTTTTTGCCGAGACAAGGGTGAGGGGCTGGTATATATGTGGCGCAGCGCACAGTAGCTCGGACCAGATCCGGACGTCCAAGCTGCGATCCAACGGCTAAAAACATTTTGGCCGACGTGTCCGGCGTGAGCTCCCGGAGAATAACACAAACATAATGTGTAGAATTCAAATGAACCTGTACAAAATTGTCGCGGGAAATCGTGTGGTGGAGGATAGGAACGTGAACAATACGGCACTACAGAAAAGTAGATGAAGGTGATATGCATGTGCCCATTAGTGCAGACGCAATATGATGTTACATCGAAGACGCTGCACTCGCTAGTTGCAGAGAGAGAGAGGGGTACTCCGCCCTCCGTTTACAAAACAAAAAAACCGTGCTAGTCAAATATGTCAAGTTCGATCAATTTTATAGTACATAGTATTTGTATTTATATCTTTAAATAAATTTATTATAAAAATATATTCTATAACTAATTTAATATTATTTATTTTATTTGTTAATACTTTTTCATATAATAATTTTTGTCAAAGTTAAATCACTTTGACTTCTCGAAATATAAGAATTGCATTCTTTTGTGGATAGAGAAAGCAGGTGATTTGATGCGTCCAGAGTATGGTTATGAGATGACTTTAATGTCGACAAATATTGACGCATGCTATATATCTCCGTTCTAAAAAAAACGCAAATATTTTCTCTTTTAGAATGAATTAGGTGCTGTTTGGTTTCAACGATGTAAACGTAACATATAAATGGGATGATGTCATAGCGCGTGAGCACGCAAACACTACTAGAATACACTAGTTTTTCCTAGAGTTAGAACCCTAGGGAAACACCTAAAAACAGTAGGGAAATATTTTCCCTAGAACTTTTTTTTTAGGAAAAGCACTAGGGACGATTTTGACGAGAAAGAAGAAGTGCCCTAGGATTTTTAATTCAATAATAGGGAAATAAACTTTCCCTAGAGATTAACAACCGTAGGAAACTTCACCTAGAGATTTTTTCCCTATGATTTCTTTAAGGCCTTGTTTAGTTCTAAAATTTATTTGCTTTGGGCTACTATAGCATTTTCGTTTTTATTTGACAAATATTGTCCAATCGTGGATTAACGACTAAGCTCAAAAGATTCATCTCATGATTTACAGTCAACTTGTGTGAAGCGCCCCTGGTAAACCAGGAACTCAAATGTGATACAATACTAGTCCCAGGAGGCTAGTAACACATTTATTACATCAGATAAGTTTCAGCGCAGTAGTCTCGGAAAGCGTGGACAAGGAAGGCACGCTGTAATGATAAGACACCAAAATACAACACCGGTCCAAAGGACCCAGAAACAAACGATATCGCCATCGAACATCTGACGAGTCCCAATGCCACAGACTTAGTTGGGTGCAGACACGACCTTACTCGAACGCCACTTCGGGATCGAAGTCCGGATCTTCCTCTGTTTAATAAAGCAAGGGTGAGTACAAAGTACTCAGCAAATCCAACCATACCCTACGGAAGGGGTTAACAATATATATGCATACGGATAAATCAAGGATGAGGCTTAGTTTTATTTGCATAAAGCTATCTTTTTACACATGCAAGGTTTCATTTCACAAATACTGTTGTAAAAGACCTCTTTTTCCACATATGATAGTATTTCTGAAAATGGGGTTTGATCATAATTTTAAGTGTTGTTGAACCCTTGTTCCCACAACACAATGGCAGTCAACCATTTATTTCCAAAATCACACTCACTCTCATGTTTTCACTCATCTCAACCAATCTAGTTGTTGAAACCAAACCATAACCCGTCCGAGACCGCGGACACGGCTATCCAGATAGATTTACACTCTGCAGAGGTTGTACACTTTTCCCGCAAGTAGGATACCATAACTTACACCATCGTGCAAGTTAACTCTTTCATAGTAATCACATCTATAACTTGTTCATTAACTCTTTCATAATACCCACAATTTATTTTCACCACTCACACCTTTTACTTTTAAAATCATTATGTTTGAAAAATATAGCGATGAGTAACAAGTCCTAAGCACACTAAATAATAATATTTCTGTCATAGCATATTATTTGTTCCTAGGTTTGAACAAGACAATTACCGGGTAATATCAATTCAAGGATGGCTATTCAACAGGTTTTAACTAAGCAACTGAAATACTTCGTACATATATCGTACATGCAATATTTAAAACGGCTTCTACGGGTTGTGTTTAAAAATAGGATCAATATGCATCAAAGGGGATCGGTTGGACTTGCCTCCGTCGGCGTCCTCAGCAAACTCCTGCTGACAGTCCGGGTCCTCGGCGTCAAACTCGCGGTACTCGTTTCCAACGTTCTCGTTTTCCGGCTCGTTCACTCCGTCAGCTAAAATACGCGACGAACGACACAGACAACAGGCACAGATAAATAATCATATAAATTCAAATGAGCTCCAAAAATCATGAAATTAATATGGGAGGTAGATCATGATTTTAGATGAATTTAGGAAAAAGAATTATTAAAATCAGAGTTAGCATGTGGCATTTGTGAAATGGCCGGACTTTAATTATGCGAAAAAGGCTAACGGTGATTAAGGAATGGATGCTTCACGTGGGCATTTGTTTGGCTGGTAGTGCATGGTGCATGCATGTACTATTTGGAGTTAATGCTTATGGCCCACGCATGCATGGTTAGAGAGAAATTAGCAGGGATCATTAGAGCTCTTCTGTATGTCATGGTTCTATTCGTGGAGTTCTTGGCAGTGAATCGGTACAGACAAATACATGGAAAAATACAGAAAAATACTACAGAAAGACAGAGAAGAGCAAGGAGATGCTCATGAGCTGCTCACCTCGTCTTGCGACGACAGTCGAGCTCGGCTTGTGCGTATGGCCGTATACGGTATACACGAAGTGAGAGCGAGTGAGTGAACGTGTTTCTCGGGTGGTGAGAGTGAGCACCCGAGAGTGCCTTTTTATAGGCCAGAGGAGTGAGGTTATGCCTCTGGTGCTCAGCTTCGTGCCATTAGAATTGCTACTGTAGTGCATGGCTACACAGGACGACAGGACGGTGGACGGTGCCTAATTTTTATGCAAAGGACGATGTCCCATTTGCATGCACGTTGCATGCAAAGGACGGTGCCTAATCACCGTGTCCTTGCATGCAGGTGCATGCAAATGGTCGGTGGCATGTCCTGCATGCATGCATGAGATATATATATTCGTGTAGGTGCACTGCTATGTTTTCTCGCATGTAAGCTAGCTGGTACTTGCTATTATTTGTGCGCAAAAGAGGCGCGGGAAAAGGCAAGAGGTGGGGCCCGCATGCCGCGGTGCGCGCGCGAGCGAGTGCGCTCGGCGAGGGGGCCGGGCATGAGTGCGCTGCGGTGCTGATGGTGGTGGGGTCGGTGCACGCGTCGTTGCCGGGTATCGGGCACAGCGAGCGAGCAAGAGGGATAAGTAGCGGACATATGATGCTCATGCCATGCAGTGCAGGTTATATTTAAAGATGGATAATTAGAATGGATGAAAAAAAGAATTAGATGGAGATACTATAGAGCTCAAATAATTTATAGTTTTTGAAATATATTTTGAAAATAATTTTTTAATGCGAGTGATTTTTGAATGTGAATTTTTGGGATGTTACAAACCTACCCCACTTAAAAGGAATCTCGTCCTCGAGATTCGGCTGGGTTCTAAACAGGTGAGGAAACTCTTTTCTCAGGGCATCTTCTCTTTTCCATGTTGCTTCCGCTTCAGTGTGTCTACTCCATTGAACACGACAAATTCGGACTGTTGTCGTTCGAGTTTGCTTGGTGACTGTATCTAGGATTTTTATTGTCACTTCTTGATATCTTAGGTCATCTTGTAAATCAACTGTATCTGGCGATATTTGTTCCTCTGGTATTCTGAGACATTTCTTCAATTGGGAGACATGAAACACATTGTGTATATCTGACATTTCTTCAGGTAGCCGAACACGATAGGCTACACCTCCAATCCTCTGTAATACTTGATATGGTCCAATATACCGTGGTGCTAGCTTGCCTCTAACTTGGAACCTTCGAGTTCCTCGAATAGGAGAGACTTTGACATACACAAAATCTCCAACTACAAAACTTAACTCTCTCCTTCTTTTATCAGAATAGCTCTTTTGACGTGATTGTGCCTCTTTCAATTTTTCTCTGATTTCAGCTACACGATCTTCTGCTTCTTTTATAAGGGCTGGTCCAAGCAAGGTTCGTTCTCCAACTTCTGACCACATCAATGGGGTTCTACATTTTCTTCCATATAGGGCCTCAAAAGGTGACATGCCCAAACTAGCTTGGTTCCCATAGCTTCATGCAAACTTTTCCAGAACTTAGAGGTAAATTGGGTACCTCGGTCGGATACAATCCTACTTGGCACTCCATGCAATTTGACTATGTTATCCACATATAACTGGGCTAACTTGTCTCCACTATATTTGGTGCGCACAGGTATGAAGTGAGCAACCTTGGTAAGGCGGTCCACTATTACCCATATTGAATCATTTCCTTTCAGAGTTTTGGGTAATCCATTCACAAAATCCATGCCTATCTCATCCCATTTCCAAACAGGAATAGGCAATGGCTGGAGCAAGCCTGCTGGTTTTTGATGCTCCGCTTTAACCCTTTGGCATACATCACATTGTGCAACAAATCGTGCCACATCAGCTTTCATTCCATTCCACCAATATCTTTCTTTTAGGTCCATGTACATCTTGGTGGCACCAGGGTGGATAGAATAAGCTGAGTTATGGGCTTCATCAAGGATTAATTCTTGAAACTTTCCCTCCTTGGGCACACAAATTCTGTTTTTATACCACAATACTCCTTTGTTATCCACTCTAAAGTATGGAGCTTTATTTTCTCCAGTTTGCTCACGAATCTTCATCAGTTCCTTATCCTTATGTTGTGTCTGCTTGATTTCTTCCACAAGAGTTGGCTGCACCATCAGACTGCCATTTTGAGGTTGGCGTACTATATGCATGTTCAACTGTGCTATCTCTTCTTGTAGGTGAGTGTTCTTAGGCACCAACTGCTGACCATATGACCTTCTGCTTAGGGCATCTGCTACCACGTTGGCCTTTCCTGGGTGGTAATGAATCTCAAGGTTGTAGTCCTTGATTAACTCCAACCATCTTCTTTGCCTTAGGTTCAAGTCTGACTGTGTGAAGATGTACTTCAAACTCTTGTGATCAGTGTAGATTTCACACTTGTTTCCAATGAGGTAGTGTCTCCAAATCTTGAGAGCATGTACTATCGCTGCTAACTCCAAATCATGGGTAGGGTAATTTTGCTCATGAGGTCTAAGCTGACGGGATGCATAAGCAACCACTTTTCCTCCTTGCATAAGAACACATCCTAAACCTTGTCTTGAGACATCACAGTATATGATGAAATCTTGGTGAATGTCTGGTAAAGTTAACACTGGTGCTGTTGTCAGTCTCTTCTTCAACTCTTGGAAACTCTTCTCACATGATTCTGTCCAAGTGAATTTCTTGTCCTTCCTAAGAAGCTCTGTCATGGGTCTGGCTATCTTGGAAAATCCTTCTATAAACCTTCGATAATATCCAGCTAATCCAAGAAAACTTCTAACCTCACTCACATTGGTGGGTTGCTGCCAATGGGAGACAGCTTCTACTTTCTCAGGGTCAACTGCAACTCCTTCAGCTGTCAAGATATGGCCAAGAAATGCAACCTTCTCAAGCCAAAATTCACACTTGCTGAATTTAGCATACAACTTGTGTCTTCTTAGCTTTTCCAACACTACTCTCAAGTGTTGCCCATGTTCTTTAGCACTCTTAGAGTAGATAAGTATGTCATCAATGAAGACTACAACAAACTTATCTAACTCTTCCATGAATACCTTATTCATGAGGTTCATGAAATAGGCAGGGGCATTGGTTAACCCAAAAGACATCACTGTAAACTCATATTGTCCATATCTGGTTACAAAGGCTGTCTTGGGGACATCACTATTCTTGATCTTGAGTTGGTGATAACCTGATCTCAAATCAATCTTTGAGAAATACTTGGCTCCTTTAAGCTGATAAAAAAGGTCATCTATCCTTGGCAGGGGATACTTATTCTTGATGGTGACTTCATTTAGAGACCTATAATCCACACACATCCTCATACTTCCATCTTTCTTCTTCACAAACAAGACTGGTGCTCCCCATGGTGAAGAACTAGGTCTAATATAACCTTTCTGCTGCAATTCTCTTAGCTCCTCTTTCAGTTCAGCTAACTCTGTCGGAGCCATTCTGTAAGGTCTCTTGGCTATGGGGGCAGTCCCGGGGATAAGATCAATGATGAACTCTATATCCCTGTCTGGTGGCATTCCAGGTAGTTCCTCAGGGAATACATCAGGGTATTCTTGCACTATTGGTACTTCCTCTATGGTCCTTGCATCCAAGTTGAAGACCATTGGACTAACTTTAGACCCTCGGGTTTGGCATTTCACTTTAATCCCTTCATGGTTAACTAATGATACTTCCTTGGTTGCACAATTAATAATTCCATTGTGTCTGGTTAACCAATCCATTCCAAGGATAACATCTATTCCTTTGGACTTGAGCACTACTAAGTCTGCTAAGAAAACTACCCCACTTAGAATGATCCTTACATTTGAACATCCTAGATGACATTTGATGTCAGACCCAGGTGTTCGGGTTATTAGGGGTAACTTTAGTAGTACTGTGGGTATTTGATGCTTCTCAGCAAAACTTGATGATATGAATGAATATGATGCTCCTGAATCAAATAATACTGTTGCAAGTACTGAATTGACTAAGAACTCACCAAGTACCACTCCTGAAGCAGTGTGAGCATCCTGAGCATGAATATGGTTGACACGGGCTCTACCATAGGATTGTTGAGGTTGCTTCATCATCTGGCTATTATTGTTGGTGTTGCTATTGTTGCGAGGGAAACCACGGTTGACTCCAGACACTGCAGGTCTTGGTCCATTAACAGTGTGGGACTGAGTGGATACTGCTGGTGGGTTGTTCTTGTAGCGACAGTTGGCGATGTAGTGTCCAGTCTCATGGCAATTAAAGCAAGTCCTAACATTGTTTGTGACTTGACCAGTGTTGTTCTGTTGAGTCTTGCCATAAGTTTGATTCTGATAGGTTGTCTTGGGCTGATATGATGACTGCATTTGGTTATTGGAGACACTAGCAGGAGAGCGAAACTGCATTGGGGCTTGAGTCCGCTGGCTCGGTTGGCTAAAGGTTTTCAGCCTCTGGGACCTAGCACCATCTTGAACCTTGCGTTCCAGAAACTTGCGCTTGTTTTCTTTCCTTTCTTCAGTCTTGGCCACATCAGTCAGAATGGTCCTGTTCATCAAGGTGTTGAAGTCTGGATAGATCTGTGGGGTCATGAGGGTTCTAAGCTCACAGGTCAATCCTTCTATGAATTTTGTCTGCTTCTTGGCATCAGTGTTGACCAATTCTGGGGCATAGCGAGACAACTCAGTGAATTGGAAGATGTATTCACTCAGAGTTTTATTTCCTTGCTTCAAGTTGCGAAATTCATCAGCCTTTAGCTTCATGGTTCCATCGGGAATGTGGTACCGACGGAATTCGTCCACAAATTCTTCCCATGTGATCGTGTTGGCATTATCCACAGCTCCACTATAGGCTTCCCACCAAGAAAGGGCAATTCCTGTCAGCTGATGAGATGCTAGCAGAACTCTATCCCTTCCATCGCAGTGGACTGTGTCCAACTTCCTTTCAATCACCTTAAGCCAATCATCTGCTTCCATGGGGTTGTCAGATCCAGTAAAGGTGGGTGGCTTAAGCCTCATGAACTCAGTCATCTTGTCTTGGACTCCGGCTCCACGGTTGTTCCTAGGGTGGTTCATGCCTTGAGCCAAGGTCTCCAGAAGGCGAGTCTGAGTTGCCATGACTTGTGCTAAGTCAATTACTGGAGGGGGGGGGCAAGTCATCTCCTTCATTATGGTTCCTAGTCTGACTCACTTCATCTTCATGAATACCATCAACATTTGCATTGGCTTGACTTCCATTTGGATTTTGGCTTTGTCTACTAGCTGCACGACCACTTGGTTGAGAGCGGGTAGCTGGTTTGGGAGGCATCTGTTGGTTAAGATGAGAAAGCATTAGATAAGGATTAGATCTATTGAGTGATGTTCTTTTTTTTGTTAAAGCGTTATATTTTAAAAAAGGTGCAAGTTTTAAGACTTGCTATCCCGTAAGGGAACAACATAGAGCACTCAATTTTTTTAGCACAACCAACAAGCACAAATATATATTTTGAATAAGAGGGCGGTTTACAACATAGTAATGGAGGAAATAAGCGTACTACAATACGGTTCATCTACTTTGGGGGTTGAACAAAAGTGAAGTAAACTTCACTTCCCCAAGACATAAGGAGGAACTAGGTGCTATTATTCTTCAACTTCTTCGGACAGAACGACTTCATTCCCTTGGTGTAGAGGTGGATCATGCTTTCGGCATTTGTGGTTCTTCTTTTGGACTAAGAGGTGGGTCACTGTCTTCTTTTGGTGCCGGCTGGGTGAGGAGGGGAAATCCTTCTTCCTTAGTGGACTCCAACTCTAAAGCTTCATGAGAGGCTTCTGTGGGTGGGGGAGCTGATGGCCCTTCTATGTCCATCTTTCTTTTGGTTTTTAGGGACATAATTGGGATACCTTTTAGGACTATGGGCTCTTGGTCTTCCTCTGCTAACATCCTTCTTTTGATCCTGGTGATAAGGTAGGCATCCTTCAACTCCTGAGCATGGCGGTCTTCAGCTGCCTTCAAGACTTCAGCAATGGCAGTTTCACGACTCTCGGCTGCAGCTGCTTGGGCCTGAGCTTCCGCAAGCTGCACATGGAGCTTTCTAACTATGATCTCGGCTTCCTGCGCACGATGGATGCACTTCCTTAACTCTGAGGCCTGCTCATCGTATTGCTTATCTAGAGCAAGTAGGTATGTGGTCATGAATACCACAGTTGGGTCATCTTCAAGTGAGTAACGTCCTTGCAAGAGCTCTATGCGGGTCCTCCAAACTGGTCGGTCTTTTTCGTCGGGTGGAAAGAACCTCATGGGTGTACGTGTGATGGGCTTCTCGTAGATCTGGCATAGGTACCTCAAGGCTTTGCGGGCGATGGCTTGATATGTATCTGCAAACCGAAATCCGATCGCAGTCATACTCCAAGCTTCAGCTATGTTAGGGAAGTCCTCACTTTTCCCAATATAGACGGTAACTTCACACCGCTCGGTCTCATGCTCTTCATATTCTCTGCCTTCGTATTCTGGGCGATCCTTGATTCCATGTTTCTGCATGGTAGCATACAAGAGCTTCGGAAAACCTTCTACACTTAGACAGTAACTGCTGGTCCAAACTCCTTCGGCCATCTGAGAGACATAGATGAGAGTAAATATTTTTTTAAATAGAGGGAAGAGGGTAAGAACTTTTGTAAAATACGTTTATTTAGTAAAATATTGGTCCAGAAAAGCCTAAGGTCGCGTCCTACAGCCAACTACGGCTTTGATACCACCTGAAGCACCCCTGGTAAACCAGGAACTCAAATGTGATACAATACTAGTCCTAGGAGGCTAGTAACACATTTATTACATCAGATAAGTTTCAGCGCAGTAGTCTCGGAAAGCGTGGACAAGGAAGGCACGCTATAATGATAAGACACCAAAATACAACACCGGTCCAAAGGACCCAGAAACAAACGATATCGCCATCGAACATCTGACGAGTCCCAATGCCACAGGCTTAGTTGGGTGCAGACACGACCTTACTCGAACGCCACTTCGGGATCGAAGTCTGGATCTTCCTCTGTTTAATAAAGCAAGGGTGAGTACAAAGTACTCAGCAAATCCAACCTTACCCTACGGAAGGGGTTAACAATATATATGCATACGGATAAATCAAGGATGAGGCTTAGTTTTATTTGCATAAAGCTATCTTTTTACACATGCAAGGTTTCATTTCACAAATACTGTTGTAAAAGACCTCTTTTTCCACATATGATAGTATTTCTGAAAATGCGGTTTGATCATAATTTTAAGTGTTGTTGAACCCTTGTTCCCACAACACAATGGCAGTCAACCATTTATTTCCAAAATCACACTCACTCTCATGTTTTCACTCATCTCAACCAATCTAGTTGTTGAAACCAAACCATAACCCGTCCGAGACCGCGGACACGGCTATCCAGATAGATTTACACTCTGCAGAGGTTGTACACTTTTCCCACAAGTAGGATACCATAACTTACACCGTCGTGCAAGCACAGATCCATCAAAGTCATTACCCTCCATAGCTAAGTAATGGCGCTCACCAAGGGAACACTAAGGCCACATCTCATGATACCACAATAATTCACAAAGCTCTTTTCATATATTTCCACAATTTCACATACATCACTTAGTGGTGTCCCGTTGCACACCTGCCTCCAGGTGATTGCCATACTAACTAGAGGGATTTAGACTAAGCCTTTCCCATGCAAGACGAGTGGTTGTACGATAAATGAGTTAGGCAAGATGAATCATCAACTCAGTCCTTAATCGAGACAAGGCGGATATCTTCACGCTTAACCCCGCAAGGTATAAGCCACAATACCAAGGCATCCCCAAAAGAGATCCCATCCGCCCCATCTCCATAGTAATCATATCTATAACTTGTTCATTAACCCTTTCATAATACCCACAATTTATTTTCACCACTCACACCTTTTACTTTTAAAATCATTATGTTTGAAAAATATAGCGATGAGTAACAAGTCCTAAGCACACTAAATAATAATATTTCTGTCATAGCATATTATTTGTTCCTAGGTTTGAACAAGACAATTACCGGGTAATATCAATTCAAGGATGGCTATTCAACAGGTTTTAACTAAGCAACTGAAATACTTCGTACATATATCGTACATGCAATATTTAAAACGGCTTCTACGGGTTGTGTTTAAAAATAGGATCAATATGCATCAAATGAGATCGGTTGGACTTGCCTCCGTCGGCGTCCTCAGCAAACTCCTGCTGACAGTCCGGGTCCTCGGCGTCAAACTCGCGGTACTCGTTTCCAACGTTCTCGTTTTCCGGCTCGTTCACTCCGTCAGCTAAAATACGCGACGAACGACACAGACAATAGGCACAGATAAATAATCATATAAATTCAAATGAGCTCCAAAAATCATGAAATTAATATGGGAGGTAGATCATGATTTTAGATGAATTTAGGAAAAAGAATTATTAAAATCAGAGTTAGCATGTGGCATTTGTGAAATGACCGGACTTTAATTATACGAAAAAGGCTAACGGTGATTAAGGAATGGATGCTTCACGTGGGCATTTGTTTAGCTGGTAGTGCATGGTGCATGCATGTACTATTTGGAGTTAATGCTTATGGCCCACGCATGCATGGTTAGAGAGAAATTAGCATGGATCATTAGAGCTCTTCTGTATGTCATGGTTCTATTCGTGGAGTTCTTGGCAGTGAATCGGTACAGACAAATATATGGAAAAATATAGAAAAATACTACAGAAAGACAGAGAAGAGCAAGGAGATGCTCATGAGCTGCTCACCTCGTCTTACGACGATAGTCGAGCTCGGCTTGTGCGTATGGCCGTATACGGTATACGCGAAGTGAGAGCGAGTGAGCGAGTGAGTGAACGTGTTTCTCGGGTGGTGAGAGTGAGCACCCGAGAGTGCCTTTTTATAGGCCAGAGGAGTGAGGTTATGCCTCTGGTGCTCAGCTTCGTGCCATTAGAATTGCTACTGTAGTGCATGGCTACACAGGACGACAGGACCGTGAACGGTGCCTAATTTTCATGCAAAGGACGATGTCCCATTTGCATGCACGTTGCATGTAAATGGACGGTGCCTAATCACCGTGTCCTTGCATGCAGTGCATGCAAATGGTCGGTGGCATGTCCTGCATGCATGCATGAGATATATATTCGTGTAGGTGCACTGCTATGTTTTCTCGCATGTAAGCTAGCTGGTACTTGCTATTATTTGTGCGCAAAAGAGGCGCGGGAAAAGGCAAGAGGTGGGGCCCGCATGCCGCGGTGTGCGCGCGAGCGAGTGCGCTCGGCGAGGGGGCTGGGCGTGAGTGCGCTGCGGTGCTGATGGTGGTGGGGTCGGTGCACGCGCCGTTGCCGGGTATCGGGCACAGCGAGCGAGCAAGAGGGATAAGTAGCGGACATATGATGCTCATGCCATGCAGTGTAGGTTATATTTAAAGATGGATAATTAGAATGGATGAAAAAAAGAATTAGATGGAGATACTATAGAGCTCAAATTATTTATAGTTTTTGAAATATATTTTGAAAATAATTTTTTAATGCGAGTGATTTTTGAATGTGAATTTTTGGGATGTTACACTGTGCAATTAGTTTTTGTTTTCATCTATATATAATATTTTATGCATGTGCCGCAAGATTTGATGTGACAGGGATTTTGAAAATTTTTAGTTAGTTTAATTTTTGGGAACTAAACATGGCCTAGGAAAATAAAAATCTCTAGGAAAACTGGTTGATTTTAGTGGTGAAAAGGAGCGGGCAACCGGATGAGTTAAGCTGGAGACGGTGAACAATGTCTGCATTCCATGGTCCGTATTAATGGTTCACATTGTTATCCATTACGGACTAGGCGAACCAAACTGAAAGGAGCATAATTAAGCCTTGTGGCACAAAAAACCCAAAACTTTACAAGATTCCCTATCACATCGAATCTTGCGGCACCTGCATAAAGCATTAAATATAAATAAAAAAATAACTAATTGCACAGTTTACCTGTAAATTACGAGACGAATCTTTTAAGCTTAGTTGCTCCATGATTGGATAATGTTTGTCAAATAAAAACGAAAGTGTTACAGTGTCAAAATTCAAAAAGTTTTTGGATCTAAACAAGCAAGACCTTAGATTCCTAGGCAGAACCCTGAACGAAACACTACCAAACGGAGGTTCACTTACTACTAAAATGGTGGATTTTGTTTTAAGTAGTAATAAGAATATATACTACACCAGTCTTAGCACATAAGAAAACCCCCGTACAAGAAAGCTCATACTAAATGTAAAATGCTAAATACTAAGAGAACCTCACATCACTAAAAGAAACTGTAGGTTCCGGTTGTGATTTTAGTATAGTCTATCATTGCACCATCCTTTGTCTGGGTGGAGGATACATGTCCATTTCACGTTAATGCTACCGGGATTTCGTAGATAAGCCGGAGGAGAAGCACTCATCATCTTTTGACTTCTGGTGAGCAATTTAGCAGTGGCGATAATAAGCCACTAAGAGCATCTCCAATAGTAATGAATATGTCACTTGCCAAATGTTGTCTTTTAGCAAGTTGCTATAATAATTTACCAAGTTGAAAAGAGGTCATCTCCAACAATTCCCTATTTTTAGTTGCCAAATCAAAAAGAAGAGGGGCCCAGCAGATCCGGTTGTTGACCGGTACTCCCCCGCGCGACGCGTCTCCTTCATCGCACGAGTACGCCGCCAAGACTCCATCGCAGGTCAGCTACGCGAGTGGATCCTGTCACGCGGCCGGGCTACGGCAGGATCGTCGTTCCCTTTGTAATCTCCATCGCAGGTAAGCTAGGCCGCCAGGACTCCATCTCCTTGCCCCTCTCGACCATCCTGCAGCAGACTAGGTTTTCTTCTTGATCTCTATGGTCGGTTAATCTAGGGTTTAGATAATCTAGGTTTTGTTCTTCATACTCTCTACTCGTGGGCAGGAATCATGTATAGAAAAAGATCCCGTGCGCGAAGAGTATTGGAGGAGTCATCATCCGATGACGATGAATCCGACTGCTCAAATTGTGCAAGGCTTCTCCAATGAAAAAGGAAGACATGGTGGATTTGTCAAAGGTCATAGAGTTCTGTACCGTGATATAGAAGGCGGCCACAACAGGATGTACCAGGATTATTTATCGGACAATCCAACATACACCCCTGAAATGTTCCGTCGAAGGTTGTTGCTCTTAATTTTGTATGATTTTGTTTCACATGCTAAAAATTTATTTTAGTTCTTATTCTTTATTTGTCTTCTTCAGATACAGGATGTCTAGGGAGCTTTTCAAACGTATAATGAATGCTGTAGAAGAGCATGATGATTACTTTGTCCAGAAAAGAAATGCGGCCAATGTTCTTGGGTTGAGTTGCTTCCAAAAAGTCACTGCCGCAATGCGTATGCTCACCTATGGGGTTCCAGCTGATGCGACAGATGAGTACGTTCGCATTGGCGAAAGTACTGCACTTGAGAGCCTGCGTAAGTTTGTTCGGGCAGTTATTGAAGTTTTTGGTGATGAATACCTCAGGTATCCGAATGAGATGGACATAGCACACTTACTTGCAATGGGTGAGAAAAAGGGGTTTCCAGGAATGTTAGGGTCTATTGATTGTATGCACTTGGCGTGGAAGAACTGTCCATACGACAAACAGGGTCAGTTCAAGGGGCATTGTGACAAGCCCACAATCATTTTGGAGGTTGTTGCTTCCGAAGACCTTTGGATGTGGCATGCCTTCTTTGGAATGCCCGGGTCTCACAATGACATCAATGTTCTTGATAGATCTCCCTTGTTTGATAACTTGGCGGAAGGTAAAGCTCCAGAAGTTAAGTTTTCCGTTAACAGCCATGACTACACAATGGGTTATTACCTTGCAGATGGTATATACCCCTCTTGGGCTACTTTAGTCCAGAGAGAGGCCTTACAGTGAAAGAAGTTCATGAAGAAGAACCACTGGAGACACCATCTCTTGAGGAAGGTAATTCAGAAGATTAAAAGATTTGGAGGTCTAGCTTGGGGGACCTAAAAATCCCAAACCCTCACCAGGAGATAAATCGGTATTTATCCACATTGTTTAAATTCTTGCATAATTAATTCTTGCATTAGTCATATATATTCATAGCATTACTACAATAATAAAAAGCCCCATATAAATAATATTTATGGTGTGTAACAACCCATATTTATTAATTATTGTGGAGGCACACAAATATTTTTCATTATCATTTTTAATAAGTTTCAATTCTCATAGATTTTCCTGCATTAAATTTAATTATAGCAATCTTCTAGAAGCATGACCCACACTCCTTGGGTCCCACATGTCATACACCACACCTCACACACATCCCATCACATTATTTGATCCACCAACATAACTCCACTCACCAGCACTTTTCCACCGGCCAACCACCACCCATGATCCATTATTTTGCGTAAGAGTTAAGCAAAGAAAGAAGTGGAGAAAGGACAGCCAGGATGGGCACCAAAGGTGGGCGCCCGCCCACCTATAGAGGGCGCCCGCCCTGTCCCCTCTTCCTCCTATAAATTGCCACCTCTTGCCTCCAACTTCTTCACACAAGCATTCCAGAAAACCACGCAAGTTTCAGTTTCCAGAGAAGGAGCTCTTGTAGTGAAGTGAGAAGAGAGTAGAGAGGAAGAGAAGAGTGGGAAAGAAGTTGGTAGTCTTTTAGTGAGAAAGTGAGTTTCACCGAGTAAGTAGTGATCCCGCTGTCCAAAGCGGAAGTAAAAGTTGTTTAAGGGGAGGTTATATAGAAACTTGTCTTGAAAGACTAACCCCTAGACTACTGAAATTCCGGACAGCTGACCACTAACATTTTCTCTCACATTTTCCACTAGTTGTGTTTTTGCCAACTTTTGTTTACAGGATGTTCAAGAAGGTGAAGAACGCAGGGAAGGCTCTCAAGAACATTGGTACATGGAGTTCATCCCGACACTCCTCACACCCATCAGAGATGAGCGTCGATCCTATGCCTACACAAGCTCCGTCATCTTCATCTAATCAGCAAGTCAAGGTCCTTCTCAAGATAGGAGACCTTGGACTAAAGACCCGAAGGGAGAAGAAAATCTATCAGCAACTAAAGAATAAAGATTTCATTCACACCCCTGTTGGGTATTTTAAACGCAAACAGAAAAATCCGCAAGCGCACGGATACCGATGTAGCTTTCACCCGGGAGTATTCCAGAGTATCGATTTTCCACAGAGAACGTGAGTGTACTAATTAAGTTCCAAAATCGCCCAAGGATAACTTTTTATTTATTTTTTTGGGAAGAGAGGAAGTTTCCTGAGAGTTCTCTAGTTGATCTAAGAATCAAGAATTACTTCAAGATTATCTATATCGGGACATCAGAGCACTAACCACAGAAAGAGATGAGAAGGGGGCTAGGAAGGTCTGACTACGGTCCTACAAACACCGATCCGAACGTGGTGGAATACGTCGACCGTTAGGGCTGTCACTACCCTAAGGCTACCACAACAATCCGCAGGATTGGGTGCAATTCCAGGTAATCGCAAGACTAAACACCACGTCTAATCTATTAATTACTACTCTAGCGTTATAATGACTAGAGCACTTGATGCAAGCGAGAATCCAATAAATAACTTGAATGTAAATAAAAGTAATTAGAGAACTCAGGAATTATAAGTTGAAGAACTTGGAGAACGATGAAGAACGAACCAGATGCTGCAAAAGTATAATGTTCAGGAAGATCTGACAGATCCGGCTCCTCCTCCACTATCCTCTTCTCTCTCCCTATTTTCTAGATTACAACTAGAACTAACTAGAACTAGAACTAGAGGAACTAGAACTAGAACTAGATGAACTAGAACCTAGATCTAGATGAACTAGAGGTAGAACTAGAAGAACTAGAGGGATCCTCTCTACTTGGATGAAGAATTTAAACCCTAACTTTGATTCTGTAGAAGAGGTATGATCTCCAGGGGCCAGCGGGTCTGGTTTTATAGTCCCTTCAAGTGAATCTGGGCCGTCGGATCAAACCGACATTGATCGTGTGGTTTTCCTTGAAGTATTAGGTCGGTGGAGTGTTGTCCCCGAATTGGACTCTGTTTGGTCCAGGGGGGAGGGCGGGCGCCCAGTAAGGGAGGGCGGGCGCCCAGTGCCCGGCTCCGTTACGTCTCCCGTTCGTTCCCGTGGCTTCTGGAGTCTTCTAGATGGTAGAAAATTGCGCGGCACGTTAATATCTCTATGTAAACCCGACGTGTGGGCCTTTCTTCTTTATTTCCTGATAACCCCCTGCAGAAATAGACAAACACCAAAACTAGTGGAATTCTGTCAGATAAAACCCTATGTCTAGGTGTTGGTTCCATTTAGATCCTTTTCCATGATTAGTTGATGGTTAAATGTGAGCATTAAGGACCGTCAACAAGATCCCCCAAGCTTAACCTTTGCTCGTCCCTGAGCAAAGATGAACTCAAGAGTTTCTGCAGCGGTTTCATAACTTAAAGATACACATGCATTCAAACAAGATCTCATCGGGTTAGGGTAAACTGTTAAGACTTAAAACTTACTCATTTACCTTTCACCATGGGACTTGTAACCGTCACTTATGTCTTGAGTAGTTAAAAGATAGAACAGTCTAGTCAAGCACCATGTCTCTTGTTCTTTGATTAACTATAGCTCTGGAGTTTTTGCAGATTTTCAAATAAAACTCAGAGATTCCTTTTATGACTCTCTCTAGTCTCTCTTTTGTGGTATTTCTGGATCCTTACCAAGGCAGTAATGGTGTATGCCTTCTCTCAAAGTATGTGGTATTTTTGGTATAAGGCATAGTGACATTGCCTTCTCTCTCACCCTACTCTAATAAGGCTTTTGATATCTGGAGCTCATAGGTGGGAGACAGCTAATACATACTCACAAGACATTTATTGCATAGTCAAACCATGGATCCAGAAGAACAAGTCAATAAGTCAAATCAAGATGTGCATGTGTGGCGAATGAATGGTGTATGGTGATGATGGTGATAACAATGGTGAAAGTCTAATTCTACTTTTGCTCTTTGGAGGGGATACATACCTTTCTTGCTCTTTTGAAACTTTTTAAGGAGAATGAGATGCTCTGTATTTTATTTTTCTTTTCTCTCAGATGGGTATCTTGTACCCCTAATTCTACTGTCGGACACTTGTCCATTTTTACCTCTCATCTCACTTTTTCTTTTATTTCGAGGTTCCGGGCACTTGCCCCTTTTTATTTCCTCGTATCTTTTTTTTTCTTTTTTTAGAGCACTCATCTCATGAGATAATATAGCAAGTGGTAGTAACAAGAAAACTTGAGCATTTATTTCACAGGGGAAAAATAGAAATATTTTTGGCTATTCTCTCCCGGATTAGGAGTAGAATATTTTTGGGTGGTTCTGGAGATGGAAATGGATGGATATATATGGATGCGTACTTCCGGAGTAGAAGCAGCATGTGTGAGTGAACGTGCAAGTTAATCTTGATTTAACCGCATGACAAGCTCCTAAGGGTCTACACAGCTTGACCACACTCAATGCTCATAAGTAGTAAAGTAAATGTGTGTTTCATAGTCTAGCAAGCATGTATATATGGCTGTGGTAGGAATTTAAACTCTCATCATACAGGAACTCATCATGTGATATTTTAAAGATTTTCAAAGATAAAATTCTCCAGAATTCTAGCATCTCTAGGAACAGATAAACAGCAGTTCAACCTTCCCATATCATATCCGTTAACGACTTAGACTTTAGATGAAGTACTCTTCCCACAAGTTCAGGTTTAGAGCAAATCTTAATTAATAACAGTCATGCCTAAACTTGAGAGAGATTTCAATTTTAAGAACTAGTCATGATAGAGCAACTATTCATCATTTCCATGTGAGAGATTATCATGAGGGTTCATAGCAAACTTTATTTATTTATTTATTTAGCAAACTAAGCAAAGATATATATAAGCACAAAATCTTTATTTGGGTTTCTATGATAATGCATCTTTTTATTATTAGAGTAAAGTATAAATGTGAGTAGAATACTTAGCTGGATAAATGGGGGTGCTCTCCCCCAAGCTGGATTTTGACGTAGTTTCTTCTAATGTAGCTAGCAAGTGGTGAAGGTGTATTTGAATGTCAGCAGCACCCTGACAGCGATTAGGATGTCCTCCGTCTGCTAGTCTTCTTTGATCCTTGAATTCTGTGGAGCTCAAATAGACAACAAAGCTTTGTGGAACTAGTTAAGTGTTAGCATAAATATCTAGCCTTTATCATGTTGAGCCTCCTCAATAAATATTACTTTCTTTGGTAGGATCATAAATTTATTTTTATATTTTTATTTTTATAGGACAAGAATATATTTATTTCATTTTTACGCCACCACAGTGAATGTACTTATGGGTTTTATGCCATGAGCATAATCACATGGGGCTTACTATTTTTTTAACATTTTTATTTTCTTTTCAAGATGATATGAACCTGATTAACTAAGCAAACTATTTTAAAATAATTAAAAGGAAAAAGATAACTACCAATTTACCTCTTGGCAAGGCGTTCGGTGTTTTTAAGTCCTCCGAACGGGACTCTCCGTTTTCTCAGTCATCCTGGAATTCGCTAGATGGCGTAGTCGGTGGTTCCGGCGGCGCGTACTCTTCATGTATAACTATCTTCTTTCTCCACACCTGCCTTGGTGCACTTCTCCTTCGTACTCTGTCCATCCGTCCTTTATGATTTTCCTCCTCTGTTTACGGTTGCGTCGTCTTCTTCTTGTCCTGACCTGCTTAGAGTCTTCAACTATATAGTTAGGGTCAGTAAAATAGCGGCGTACCTTCTCAGAGGGGAAATGCATGTGGACTTCTCCAGTTCCAATGTAGATGATTGCTTTAACGGTACTGAGGAATGGTCTTCCAATGGTGATGGGTAGATTGTACTCGTCTTCTCCCATGTCAATAACTTTTAACCTTTCAGAATGTCTGATCTGCCATCTGGAGCTGAATGTATGTCGGTTTTAGGGGCATGGTTCCGAACAGGAGCTAATAAGTGACTGCGGCCATTATGTTGACGTCAGATCCGGTGTCGCAAAGCATCTTCTGGAAGTTGTATCCATCAATGGAGCACTAGATGCTTGGCATACTTGGGTCGTCCTTTTTGGTTAGGAACGGTGACTTAAGTCGACGATCTTGACCTCCTTGAACTGTAGTGACCATCTTTGCTGACTTGGTCCACATTTGCTTGTTCCTGTTCCTCCTGTTGGTCCTCTTCCTTGTTTCATGTCGGGATTGCTCTGAGATTTGTGTAGTCTTATTCTTGAAGGTAAACGTCTCCTTCCTTCCCTTGATGTAGACACTGATCTTGGCAGTACTAGCGTAGATGATAGCTCCCAAGTTGTTCAGGAATGGCCTCCCTAGGATGGGTGCCCTCTCATCAGTACCAGTCTCTATCACCACGTAGTCTGCTGGGGCGTACAAGGTACCAACTCGGACGCAGAGGTTCTTGGGCATAATGTTGACGCTGGAGCCAAAGTCGCAGAGTGCTTCTGGGAAGTTCACCATGCCGATGGAGATCGGGATGACGGTGCGTCCTGGATCACCTCTCTTGACCGGCAGAAGGTTAGTAATTACTTCCACAACGGGGTTACTCCAGTAGTTACATCCTCAAGCATTTTAGGGCAGTGATTGCCTGAGTGTCCAGTATCTCCAGTGTGTTTGTGCTCGTAGATCTAGGTTCTTCACTTGGTGGAGTTTGGGAGTTGTAAAACTCCTTCATATTTTGTTCGAAGTGTACCTGCTCATAAAGACAAGGCAGAGATCAAGTGCATGGGCCCTGTTGGTGGAAAACACCAACATAACCAAAAGTGTATTTATTCTTCTCTAACCTTAAGCATAGTGAGCAAGACAAAGTTGATGGATAATAAGATCATGGGTGTAACATTTAAAACATTTGTCAGATCAAATCGCTCAACCTAATGGAAAGATAATCTATCTATATTTATGTTTTGTTTATATCTTCCAAAGATTGAATGTGCAACATTTTAGCTAATATGATTAGGAGTGTGGAATCACAAAGGTGGAAGGACTAAACATGTTGAATCGATTTGGTTGGTTAATCTAGAGTTGTAGATCATACATGTTTGTCTCTTTTATTCATGTGAACGCCTGAACCAAGGAGAAGCTTATAGAAGTGATAGTAAAGTACTTTAAGATGTTACCTTACTTGAAGAGTGATGGTACAGTATCACCTTGTGGAAGCTTTCCTTTCTTAGCAGTTGTTCATCGTGTTTGTGGCACCCTCCATGGATCATCTCTTGTGAGCTATGCCTTCCTTGTGTAAATTGTTAAACTTCATGTGTCGCTCTCTTTGTCTCCAATGTGAGTTTATCTCAGGACTTCCCAGGTCGATATTGAAAGTTTTCCTGCAGGGGTTAGTCCAACAAAATATCCAATATCTACTATAGCATACTATCGGCTCAAAGATCAACCTAGACACCATGTCTAATTTGATTTAGGAGGGAATTTTAACCTAAGCATCATGCTTAATTAAGAGATAAATGAAACTACTCCAACCTAGACATATACTAAAGCAAATAAAGGTACCATGAGAGCATTTATAGAGATCTACTCAAGTGAAGATGAAGTAGTGTGATTAGTACTTAACAAATTGAGCATGTCTCAAAGGTAGGGACAACCAACATAGCAACATGGCAAAGGATGTTTTTATGTAAAATACTCCCCCAAGCTTGAATTTTGCAAAATTCAAGTTTGGATGAATTTAATTCAATGTTGTATGATGATTGGTTGGACATACCTTGTGCTTGTCATTCATCTGATCTTGTTGCTCCAATCCTGGAAAGGTTAGTGACAAGAATACCCGAAGGAATATTTTTACAATTATCCTTATATGCTCAACACACAAGGTAATGTTGCAAATAATTAAAAGCTCATGTTATGATCTGATCAGTGCTTATTTTAGGACACTAAGCTTGTCCTTGGGAAACCATTAATTTATGTCAGCGAAGTGGTTTCCCCTTAAACGCTGACCTATATCAAGATCAACACAACGAGATCTGCAGAATTTATTATAGATATATGCATCGACAACCGCCCTTTTAAAGTTTTTATAAATAGAAAGGAAGTGGGGGTTGGAGATCTCGAATGTGGTGATGTTGGAGAGACCAATGGATTGTGAAGATGTTGCATATGAGCATGGAGTAAATGAAGTGGCTATGAAATAAATTTCATGCTCATTAAAGCTTAGAGTGAAATCCATGTGGTATGGTGAAAATGGTAAGGTGAGTGTGGTAAAAAAAGGAAAAGAAAAAGGATACACGGACGACTTGGTTCGAAACTAGCACAGCTACCGTTCCCCGGCAACGGCACCAGAAAGCTTGTTGGGTATTTTAAACGCAAACAGAAAAATCCGCAAGCGCACGGATACCGATGTAGCTTTCACCCGGGAGTATTCCAGAGTATCGATTTTCCACAGAGAACGTGAGTGTACTAATTAAGTTCCAAAATCACCCAAGGATAACTTTTTATTTATTTTTTTGGGAAGAGAGGAAGTTTCCTGAGAGTTCTCTAGTTGATCTAAGAATCAAGAATTACTTCAAGATTATCTATATCGGGACATCAGAGCACTAACCACAGAAAGAGATGAGAAGGGGGCTAGGAAGGTCTGACTACGGTCCTACAAACACCGATCCGAACGTGGTGGAATACGTCGACCGTTAGGGCTGTCACTACCCTAAGGCTACCACAACAATCCGCAGGATTGGGTGCAATTCCAGGTAATCGCAAGACTAAACACCACGTCTAATCTATTAATTACTACTCTAGCGTTATAATGACTAGAGCACTTGATGCAAGCGGGAATCCAATAAATAACTTGAATGTAAATAAAAGTAATTAGAGAACTCAGGAATTATAAGTTGAAGAACCTGGAGAACGATGAAGAACGAACCAGATGCTGCAAAAGTATAATGTTCAGGAAGATCCGACAGATCCGGCTCCTCCTCCACTCTCCTCTTCTCTCTCCCTATTTTCTAGATTACAACTAGAACTAACTAGAACTAGAACTAGAGGAACTAGAACTAGAACTAGATGAACTAGAACTAGATCTAGATGAACTAGAGGTAGAACTAGAAGAACTAGAGGGATCCTCTCTACTTGGATGAAGAATTGAAACCCTAACTTTGATTCTGTAGAAGAGGTATGATCTCCACGGGCCAGGGGGATCTGGTTTTATAGTCCCTTCAAGTGAATCTGGGCCGTCGGATCAAACCGACATTGATCGTGCGGTTTTCCTTGAAGTATTAGGTCGGTGGAGTGTTGTCCCCGAATTGGACTCTGTTTGGTCCAGGGGGGAGGGCGGGCGCCCAGTAAGGGAGGGCGGGCGCCCAGTGCCCGGCTCCGTTACGTCTCCCGTTCGTTCCCGTGGCTTCTGGAGTCTTCTAGATGGTAGAAAATTGCGCGGCACATTAATATCTCTATGTAAACCCGACGTGTGGGCCTTTCTTCCTTATTTCCTGATAACCCCCTGCAGAAATAGACAAACACCAAAACTAGTGGAATTCTGTCAGATAAAACCCTAAGTCTAGGTGTTGGTTCCATTTAGATCCTTTTCCATGATTAGTTGAGCATTAAGGACCGTCAACAACCCCTACTCTTGATCCAATCTTACTACAAGAAACAGGTATGGACACTGAATTTCGACTTAAATTTCTAGATGATAGGTTGGACAAATTTTTGGAACATAACTGAGCTGGGTTCTCATCTTCTCACCCTCGAATTTCTTTGCACTTTACAATATTATGAGGGGGGAATTGTTTTTCGGATGTTCAAACAGGACATTATGTTGTCTTGGAGAGAACTGAGCGACCATCTTGGTTTCTCTTCAAGATGCATCGTGAACATTGACTCCGACCTACCCAATTTTGAGAGACACCAGTTCTGGAGAGAGATATCTAGAGATAATTTTTATAGTCAAGCCCGAACCAGTGACATGGAACACCCCACTCTTAGGATGTTCCACAAATGGCTTGGGTACAATCTTTTCTATCGTGACGATATTAGGAAAGTAAGAGTAGGAGATTTGGAACTTTTATATGCTGCTATTGATAAAGTACCCACTTCACCTGTTACAATTTTAGTTTCTCATTGGCTTTGTGTACCTAGTCTTCAGGGACCAGTAGGATGTACTTCACTTATCACTCGTCTAGCCTCTAACCTTCATTTACTAGAAAATTCATCACTGGAATTCATAGATGAGTTAAGAATTTACCATGGCTATGACACATTTAGACAAGCTCGGATGTTAAAGAAATAGGGGAACATAATATATATGCTATATGATAATAAAGGCAAGATTCGGTTACCTAACCCAAACCTTGGCCTCTACGTTGTTCAAAATTTTTTGATTGAGATTGCAGCAACACCAGTGAACCAGAGAGCTCCACAGCGAGTGGCATCTGAAAGGATGACCACCCATCAAGAACGCACCTGGTATGGAGCTGATCCCAGACCAGAAGAAGCAGCGCACCTGCATTATCGCGACTACAACCCCCGAGTCCCTCGAGACCCATGGGTTCGACATGCGCAACCACAAGAGCCAACACAGGAGACATAGCCGGAGAGCCAAGATCACCAGTGGACAAACCCGTGTTTTCATACGGGCAGGTACTCCACTGATCCATGTGGAGCTTCAGGATCCAGACCTCCACCCAATTTGATGCAGGACGATACTCCGACGCCTCCTACGCTTTCATGAATGACTACTAGCAAGAGGCCGACGCTTTCTTCACCCGTACCGACAACACTCTTCTCGACATCCAGAACACGCAAGCAGAACATGGACGACTCCTGGAAGAGCAACAAAAATAGAACCAGGACCACGCCACTGCAGTACAAGAGCTGAGACAAGATACCGCAACAATGAACGACAACATCACAACCATGATGCGGTTCTGGAACATCGGGTAAGACCGACATCAACATCCAGTTTGGGGGAGTTCCTCCCCAATTTATCAAGTAAGTTTTTATTTACTCTTCTTATTTATTCTTTTCTATTTTAGTGTTTTATCTTAAAAAGAAAAAACTTAGAAAACCCAATAAATATTTTCTTGCTTTAATTTACTGCCTTTTATAAACATGAAAACAAAATAAAAAGAGTGTGTAGATAAGTGTGCTTTATTCTCCCTACTAAGTATTAATCTCTAGAAAAATAAAAAGACCAAAAAAAATGCATGATGGAAATGATGAATAGTTGCTTTGTTTGCTTACTTTCAAGTACCTAGCTTTTATATTAGAGTTCTTCCAGGAATTACTAAAACTAAAACTTACTATCTATGGGAAGCATAAAACTAAAGTCTAGGTAAGAGAATGACATAATATAAAGTTTGAGCTGCTGTTTATCTTGTTCCTACTACACTAAGCTATGGAGATTTATTTTGAAAACTTACAAATCACATGATGAGTTCCTAGCATTACAAAATTCCTATCACAGCCATACTTGCTACAACATTTATATTCACATCGAGTTTGATCGAGCTGTGTAGACCCTTAGGAGCTTTTTATGTGGTTAAATTAAGATATTCACTTGCACACATCTACTACACCATCCATCACCATGCATTAAAAATTACTAAAAAAATATTATCACTCACTGTCCCAAGTGTTGTTATCCTCTCTCTAAAAAGATTCAATGCAGAAGAGACATGGGTTATGCAAAAATATGCGAGGAAATAAAAAGGGGCAAGTGCCCGGAACCTCGAAAAAGAAAAAAAAAGAGTGAGACGAGAGGTAAAAATGGACAAGTGTCCGGAATAGAATTAGGGGTACAAAGATGCCCACTTGAGCGGAAAAAATGGACAAGTGTCCGACAGTAGAATTAGGGGTGTCTACTACCCACCTGAAAAAAAGAGGGACAGCCCATGTTCTCCCAAAGCAAAGATCAAAGAAGAGGAGAGGTAGCAATACGAAGAGCAATGAGAAGTAAGTTTTATTATCACTTATATATTTTCACCATCACTATCATTTACTCCACCACACATGCACATCTTGATTTAATTATATGTTGAGTTCCTTTGGATCCATGGCTCGATTAGACAACATATGTATGAGTTGTTTTTCACTCCTATGAGCTCCACTTAAATATTCCATTAGCTATAGGTAAGTGACATTTTGGTAAGGATCCACAAATACTACATATAGAGAGACTTGAGAGAATCATTGCTGGGAACTCTGAGATTTGTATTTAACTTATGCAAAACTCTGGAACAAAGGTGAAGTATAGACAGGAGGAATAGTGCTTGACTTAATTATTTTGTCTTTCGATTACTTAAGACTTAAGTGCAGGTACTAAACTCCATAACACTTCACTCTAATCTGGAAGAATGTTTATGTGAAAGCATGTGTGCCTGTCAGGAAAGAAAACATCGAAGCAACTCCTGATCCATCTGAGTTTAGCTGTTTGCTCAGGGACGAGAAAAGGGTAAGCTTGGGGGAGTTTGTTGAAGGTCCTTAAGTACTAAATTTAACCATCAATTAAACATGGAAAATGATCATTATGCACCAAACATCTAGAATTAGGGTTTTATCTGACAGAATTCCACGAGCTTTGGTGTTTATCTATTTCTGCAGGGGGTTATCAGAAAATATGGATAGAAGGCCCACATGTCATGTTTACAACGAGATAATTACGTGCCGCGCAATTTTCCTCAATCTAGAAGAGTCCAGAAGCCACGAGAACGAATGGGAGACCGAACGGGCTCGGGGGCAGGGCGCCCGCCCACCCCCTTGGGCGCCCGCCCTAAGTTGGACTCCAATCAGAACTCTTTTCGGGGACCAAGCTCCACCGATGTAAAGGATCAAGGAAAACCGTGCGATCAATGTCGGTTTGATCCGACGGCCCAAATTCACTTGAAAGGACTATATAACCAAGGCCTCTCCACCCCTGGGGGAGAAAGGAGAAGAGAAGAAATCATTATCAGAGGTAGGCATCAAAGTTAGGGTTTAGAGCTTCTCTCCCACAGAGAATTAGAATTAGCTACTCCCTAATCCTTCAAGTTTAGAGGTTTGATTAGATAGCAATTAGAGAAGTAGAGCACTACGCTCTGGATTCGGATCTTCGGTAATAAAGATTGGTATTATTCATATCTTTCTCTAATACTTTATTCTAATTACATTATGTCTCTATTTATTATGCTCTTAGTTTGCTCTAGTTCTATATTTGATATAGTTATGATTAATAATGAGTTTATGTATAAGTTTGCAAAGCGCTTAGCTCTTGACTCGAGGGAGTTAAGTGGTAGATCACATGTGGACGTGTGTTGACGGTCCTTAAGTATCAAATTTAATTATCAAATAAACAAAGAAAAGGATCCAAATGAAATCAACATCTAAACTTAGGGTTTTATCTGACAGAATTCCACGAGTTTTGGTGTTTGTCTATTTCTACAGGGGGTTATCAGGAAATAAGGAAGAAAGGCCCACACGTCGGGATTACATAGAGATATTAATGTGCCGCACAATTTTCTATCATCTAGAAGACTCCAGAAGCCACGGGAACGAACGAGAAGGCAAACGGGCCCGGGGGCAGGGCGCCCGCCCACCCCCCTTGGGCGCCCGCCCAGGTGTTTCCACCAATCACAGTATGGAGTACACCATTGCAAAGATCTCATCGAGCTGATCGAAATGCATATATTACTTGCTATATTTGGAGTTCGGAATCAAAAGATATTAATAAAAGAAGGACTCCACATAAAAGAGCTGCGGGATTAATTGGGCCCAAATCAGATTTTGGTCCATTAAGGCCTATGTGCATTTTAATGAGATATGGTGGAAAGTTTAGTACCACATCGCCTCCTGAACCAAAAACGCACAGAGGAGGAGGACTATATAAGCAAGGCCCCTGGCCCCTAGAGAAGACAAGAAATTATCATAGAGATTGAGGGGTGCCCTCGAAGGAAAACCTCTTCTCTAAATAATATTTCTTTTTAGGCTTAGCAACCAATGTAAAGTAGAAATAGATCTTCTAGTTTCTACTAGATTGAGAGAGATAGAGTGGAGGTGTGGATCGGAGGAAGGCCGGCCTGTCGGTGTCTACTCCGAGTTGTACCTACGGGATCAAGTCTCCTAACCCGAGGCTTGCTTCTAAGATTCTTCAGTAATTCGACTTCTAATACTAGTAAGTTCTTGTTTTATTGTTCTTTGGTTTATGAGTTTACTTTAATCCTCTTCCGGTTGAGTATTAGAGTAATCACTTGTTAGCGTAAACGTGGTGTTTAGGCTAGGGTACTCATAGATATCCCCTGACTAGCTGGACCGTGGTAGTAGCGAGGAACGTGACAATTCCGAGTTACCTTTGCAGATCACATCTCGTTAGTAGGACGGGTAGGTTTATAGGTGCGGGTCGAACATCCTTTGTGTTGTCTAGATTCCGTGAGCCTCCCCAATAGAACAGTAGATCATCCTTACCAAGGTTAGAATGAGACTACGGTTGCAGTCTTCTCTATACATCACTCACATCGAGAGACATTCTTTGTAGCCTAAAGGGGTAGTAGCAATAGATTTGGTTAGTCAGATGCACCCTTTCTCCCAGTGGTAAAAATATAAATATGAAAACTCTGGATAACCTCCCGGGTGAAATGCTCACCGATATCCGTGCGCTTGCGGATCATTTCCTTATTGCGTTACCAAATATCAACAACGTGGTAGATCACATGTGGACGTGTTGCTTAGATGTTATTTACCAGAAAATGTATCCTATTGGCTGGGTTGTGTGGTAGTTCGCGATAGTGACAGCTTCGTTGATTCTTATATAGTCCACCCTCCGTTGATAGGACAGGCAGAACTTGTATTGTGGAGTAAGTCTTGCGATGCTCTGATTTACTTTAGCAATGTTCCTTATACATGAATGAAGAGTCTTTATGATATACATGATCTTGTAGATAACTAGAGTAGATTATGACTTAGTAGATAGTAGATAACTTAGAATCCATTCTCTAGCTAATCCGACGTCACCTACATATATGAGTAGTCTATTTTCTAAACGCTGTGTTATTTACCCATGAACTTATAATTCACTATCATTATCTTTAAGGTTTACCCCCTGCCGAAGTAAGTGACTGTGTGATGAGTTTCTCATTAGTAATCATGTTCTTGCAAGTTTATCTCTAGTCTATGCCTTGATTGATTTAGTCCTTATTTTAATTTTGCCCCTTGTTCTCTTAAGCAAAATTATAAATAACGATACCTGGAATACTTATCCTGGTGAAATGCTACAATGAGATGTTTTATCTGTGCACTTGCGGATAGAATAGATTATTTTCTAGAGAGCCTTTACATTTATAAATACCTTTGTACACTCTGGCACCATGCTGGGGATGACAACCTAGTATATAAGTGGTGTTAGCTAGTGTCAACATCAATTCCATCTACCTTCGAGATTTATTTTGGAATTGAATAATTGTTATTTTGTTCTTAGTTTAAGTCGAAACATTGTGTCAATATTGGGCATTCTTAACGTCACTACCAAAAGTAGACTTAGTTTTCTAATTCTGATAACGGCGCCAAAAATGCCAGACCTATACCTCATGCCACTTAAGCCAAGTTGTCATCCCCAGCATGACATGAGAGACGCGGTATTGAAATATGCAGTTGCTCTTTTGAATGAATAATAAATGAGATCTGCAAGCGCACAGATTAATACCGATGTCAGGAAGTATTCCAGGTATCGTTATTTATATTTTTACCACTTGGAAGGGATTGCTAAACATCAATGTTGATTATGGAATGGAATATAGAATTGAGTATCTATCATTGCATGTATAATTGAGAGCATTTATCTATCTCTTTCATACAGGGATAAATGTCACATAAAAGATAGATAAAGTATGAACGGTGACAAAGATAATTAATCTGATCAGCATAACGTAGCCACATATAATAATGATAAGCTTCTCAACAGATATTCTAGCAAGTCATTAGCATGGAGTTAGGATGAACTACAAGAATATTTCCTAAGTTATTCTTAACTATAAAGTCTAGCATATCATAGTTAGTGCAATTATACTTGGCAATCATTGCGAGACAGGACTACGCCCATGCATAGTGATATTATCAAGGAAGATGAGAAACATAGCAATCACTCCCCTGTAATAATGTTGCTCTGCCAGCCCTATACACGAGAGGGGGACTATATAAGAATCAATGGAACTGTCACTACCACGAACTACCCAGCGATCCGGCATATAGGGTACAATCGCAGATAAATACGGTATAGGCACCACGCCTACACAATATTTATCATTTACCCACTGTACACATGGATAAACGCTATATGATCCTAAACATGTATATAATTCCAACCTAACTAAGCCAAGCATATAACTATGATAGACTAAGAACAATATAATTGCAAATATAAACAAGTAGAGCAAAGTCATAATCAATATATTGAAGTAGAACAAAGTCATATTCATAATATTGAAGAACAAAGATGAACAATTGAAGAACAATAGAGGAATTACCAAGAATCCTCTTGACAGATCCGGAAACCAATCGAAGATTGACTCCTTCTAGTTCTAATCCTATGTAGCTATGCTAAACTAGAGATCTATTGATGTGGTGGCTCTAGGGCTTGATCACAGGCTTCTTCTCCCAAGATGGATAAATGAATTAGGGTTCAAAGGTGCTCTCCTCCAGGGGCTAGGGGGTCTGCTTATATAGTTCTTTCAAATGAATATGGGCCATTGGATCAAACCGACATTAATCGCACGGTTTTCCTTGATCCTTTAGGTCGGTGGAGCATGATCCGCGAAGTAGAACGTGATTGGCCCTCAGGCCAGGGCGGGCGCCCTGCCCCCGAGCCCGTCCTGTCTCCCGTTCGTTCCCGTGGCTTCTGGACTCTTCTAGATGTAGGATAATTGCGCGGTACGTTAATATCTCTAAGTAAACCCGACGTGTGGGCCTTTCTTCCATAATTCCTGATAACCCCCTGCAGAAATAGACAAACACCAAAACTCGTGGAATTCTGTCAGATAAAACCCTAAGTCTGGGTATCGGTTGTATTTGGATCCTTTTCTATGTTTATTTGATAATTGAATTTGATACTTAAGGACCGTCAACAGTGCCCAGTATTCTTCTACTTTGTAGCGTAGAACCACTGCTTCGCTCTCCCCAACAGTGAGAATGGGAAGAGGCGAAGTAGTAGAGCATCTCTGGGGATTTCTGATATGGTGAATGTGCTGCAAATCTCCAGGAAGTGTTGGAGATGAGGACTAGCATCTTCGTGTGCCTTCCCATAGAACTGGTTGGATTGCACCATGTTGATAAGTCTAGGCTTGAGCTCAAAGTTGCCGTCGATCTCTGCAGCAGGTCCAGTACGGATGTTGTCCGTAGTGGGGGCTGAGAACTCGCGGATCGATTTGTTCGCCATGACTTCGAATTCTGAAGACAAGTTCCGGGTGAAACTTCAGTGATCTTCTTGATTGGATGAAGCTTCGTGCTGAAGTGTTGATGATCTCTTCTTGAGCTTGGCTCTTGTTTTTTTGAATAATGCTTTGGGATTGTCAACAAAATTTCCTGGAAGATGTCTTCTATTCATACATTACCCTGCATAAGATAAAATAGAAAAATATCGGGGTAAAACTGTATGAGAGAATTGATAATCTCAAACATATTAGCGATGCGAATGATGACTCAAAATTCCATATTCGTTCCTGATTAGTAATCAACCTTCCCTGACAACAGCGCAAAAAATGCTTGTTGGGCATTCTTAACGTCACTACCAAAAGTAGACTTAGTTTTCTAATTCTGATAACAGCGGCAAAAATGCCAAACCTATCCCTCATGCCACTTAAGCCAAGTTGTCATCCCCAGCATGACATGAGATACGCGGTATTGAAATATGCAATTGCTCTTTTGAATGAATAATAAATGAGATCTGCAAGCGCACAGATTAATACCGATGTAGCATTTTAACCAGGAAGTATTCCAGTCGTTATTTATATTTTTACCATTGGGAAGGGATTGCTAAACATCAATGTTGATTATGGAATGGAATATAGAATTGAGTATCTATCATTGCATGTATAATTGAGAACATTTATCTATCTCTTTCATACAGGGATAAATGTCACATAAAAGATAGATACAGTATGAAAGGTGACAAAGATAATTAATCTGATCAACATAATTTAGCCACATATAATAATGATAAGCACCTCAACAGATATTCTAGCAACTCATTAGCATGAAATTAGGATGAACTACAAGAATATTTTCTAAGTTATTCTTAACTATAAAGTCTAGCATATCATAGTTAGTGCAATTATACTTGGCAATTATTGCGAGACACGACTACGACCATGCTTAGTGATATTATCAAGGAAGATGAGAAACATAGCAATCACTCCCCTGTAATAATGTTGCTCTGCCAACCCTATACACGAGAGGGGGGCTATATAAGAATCAATGGAACTGTCACGATCCGGCATATAGGGTACAATCGCAGATAAATACGGTATAGGCACCACGCCTACACAATACTTATCATTTACCCACTGTACACATAGATAAACGCTATACGATCCTAAACATGTATATAATTCCAATCTAACTAAGCCAAGCATATAACTATGATAGACTAAGAACAATATAATTGCAAATATAAACAAGTAGAGCAAAGTCATAATCAATATATTGAAGTAGAACAAAGTCATATTCATAATATTGAAGAACAAAGATGAACAATTGAAGAACAATAGAGGAATTACCAAGAATCCTCTTGATAGATCCGAAAACCAATCGAAGATTGACTCCTTCTAGTTCTAATCCTATGTAGCTATGCTAAACTAGAGATCTATTGATGTGGTGGCTCTAGGGCTTGATCAGAGGCTTCTTCTCCCAAGATGGATAAATGAATTAGGGTTCAGAGGTGCTCTCCTCCAGGGGTCAGGGGGTCTGCTTATATAGTCCTTTCAAATGAATATGGACCGTCGGACGGTTTTCCTTGATCTTTTAGGTTGGTGGAGCATGATCCGTGAATTAGAACGTGATTGGCCCGCAGGCCAGGGTGGGCGCCCAAGGGGGGAGGGCGGGCGCCCTGCCCCCAGTCCCGTTCGGTCTCCCGTTCGTTCTCGTGGCTTCTGGACTCTTCTAGATGTTGGATAATTGCAGTGCACGTTAATATCTCTATGTAAACCCGATGTGTGGGCCTTTCTTCCATATTTCCTGATAACCCTCCGCAGAAATAGACAAACACCAAAACTC